>NC_050513.1:20490650-20496549 GCF_002922805.2 Oryzias melastigma
CATCACAGATACTCCTCTAGATACCAGGATCACAGACTCCATGGTGCCTCTGGTGGATCTTCAGATCCTCTTGGTTCTGAGGAGCCAAAGGTGTCATACCTGCAGCTACACAAGGGGATTATGGGTAAAACGGGGACAGAAAACCATGTTGTACTGCTGTCAGCTGTTTTTCTAAACCTGAAAGGCTGCAGTTCCTATAATGACCACTAGAGGCAGGTTTCTTCTCAGTATATGTTTTTATCCAGAAGTTCATTGGAAGGGTCCATCGTCCTCGCCAAAGGAAGCAGAGGAACCAGGATCGATCCTTTAGGTCAGGGGTATTCAAATCCAGGCCTCGAGGGCCGGTGTCCTACATGTTTTCCAACCAACCTTCCATTGAAGCTCCTTATTGGCTAAACATACCTGATCCTGGAAATTAGCAGCAGATAAGGCAGGATTTCTGGAAAACCTAAAGCAGAGAGGCCCAAATCCAGGCCTCGAGGGCCAGCTTCCTGTAGGTTTTCCAGAAATCCTGCCTTATCTGCTGCTAATTTCCAGGATCAGGTATGTTTAGCCAATAAGGAGCTTCAATGGAAGGTTGGTTGGAAAACATGTAGGACACCGGCCCTCGAGGCCTGGACTTGAATACCCCTGCTTTAGGTTTTTGGTTATTCATGGTTTTTAACTCTAAATAAATGTCTGATGGTGATTCAAACACTTGAATGTTTGTGACAGTGTTGGATTTGCCCCTTTTTAGAAAAGATTTGAGTTGAAAGCTCAGGTCATCCCACACCATGATAGCATCACCCCTGCTCTCTGGAACACCTGACCCAAAAGGACCAAAGCGTGATCCTTCAGAACCGTTCAACAGATGATCCAGGAAGAGGATACAAGTGAAACGATCTGCATCAGGGAGCTTTAAGCCCCTCTGTGAACTCCCAGCTTTGTTTGTTTTAAATCTGTTTTCTTCTGGAGCTGGACACAAAACAAAAACTGCTGACAGAGGCGGAGCTTCCTGCCGACTCAGCAACTCTGCAGCTCAGTCTGTAACTCTCCTAAAGTGATTTGCAGAGCGGCCAGCGGCGTGTGAAGCTGCCAGGACGGCGTTCAAACAGCCTCCATCGACTGTGGGGAAGCAGAGGTTCACTCCGGCCGGGTACTGAGGTGTTCTGCAAGCCCCTCCCACTTTAGTCAAACAGTAAACACCTGTAGGTGAAACAAAGGTGATGCAGCACCGTCGGATGGAGGAAGAACCTAAACCAAGACGGTTGTTCCAGAATGATCTGGGACTTTATCTCAAATCTCACCCAGCATGGAGGCGTTTTTACCACGACTTCCATCAGAATGGATTCTTGTTCTGTTAACTCCCTAGAAGGAGGAAACCAGAGAGAGGGGGCGGGGACACGTTCCACCTGTTGTGAAACCACTGCAGTGAATCTATGAGGGATCTCTGGTTCTTTTACTGGTTCTTTTACCGGTTCATAGATGTCTGCTATGTGGTGCTGCCACAAACCATTATTTTAATAGCTAACTAATAGCTGATTATTTTATCTGATTAGTCGAACAATCAGGTCATGTACAAACTGGATGTAAAGCACATATCTTAACCATCATTTGGTTTAAACTAAAAACTAAATATAAAGCATCACCTGTGATAATGGTAGTGTGAATGCTGGAAGATGAATATGATGCTGAAATTGATGGCTAAAGTGGACAGTTGAAATTAGCCTAAAAAACTGAAAATAGCCTAAGTTAACCAAAACGGCTAGCATATAGCTGAAATATTAGCTAAACTCGAAAATATCCTTAAAAAAAAAGGCCTAAATTAGCCCAAACAACTAGCATGTAGCTAAAATATTAGCTAAGCTCATAATTAGCATAAAAAAGTAAAAAAAAAGCATACACTTTGACAGAATAGCTAGCATGTAGCTAACATATATTAGCTAAACTCCAAATTAGCCTAAAAAAATGAACAAAGCCTAAATTAGCCAAAATAGCTAGCATGTAGCTGAACTAGTAGCTCAACTCTAAAATAGCCTAAAAACCTTAATAAATCCCCAAATAGTCCAAAAAGCTGGTAGAATGACATTATAACTTTCAACTTTACTACGGGCCTCTAGTCCGGGCCTCTAGTAAGACCATCTAGTCCGATCCTCTAGTCCAAGCTTCTAGCCTGAGTCTCTAGTCCGATCCTCTAGTCCGATCCTCTACTCCGAGCCTCTAGTCCGATCCTCTAGTCCGATCCTGTAGTCTGATCCTCTAGTCTGATCCTCTAGTCCAATCCTCTAGTCCGATCCTCTAGTCTGATCCTCTAGTCCAATCCTCTAGCCTGAGCCTCTAGTCCGATCCTCTAGTCCAATCCTCTAGTCCAATCCTCTAGTCCGAGCCTCTAGTCCGATCCTCTAGTCCAATCCTCTAGTCCAATCCTCTAGTCCGAGCCTCTAGCCTGAGTCTCTAGTCCGATCCTCTAGTCCAATCCTCTAGTCCAATCCTCTAATCCGAGCCTCTAGCCTGAGTCTCTAGTCCGATCCTCTAGTCCGATCCTCTAGTCTGATCCTCTAGTCCAATCCTCTAGTCCAATCCTCTAGTCCAATCCTCTAGTCCGATCCTCTAGTCCGATCCTCTAATCTGATCCTCTAGTCCAATCCTCTAGTCCAATCCTCTAGTCTGATCCTCTAGTCCAATCCTCTAGTCCAATCCTCTAGTCCGATCCTCTAGTCCGAGCCCCTAGTCCGATCCTCTAGTCCGATCCTCTAGTCCGATTCTCTAGTCCGATCTTCTAGTCCAATCCTCTAGTCCGATCCTCTAGTCTGAGCCTCTAGTCCGAGCCCCTAGTTCGATCCTCTACTCCGAGCCTCTAGTCCGATCCTCTAGTCTGAGCCCCTAGTTCGATCCTCTACTCCGAGCCTCTAGTCCGATCCTCTAGTCCAATCCTCTAGTCCGATCCTCTAGTCCAATCCTCTAGTCCAATCCTCTAGTCCGAGCCTCTAGTCCGAGCCTCTCCCTAGAAATAGCAGTACAGTTTACGGCGAGGCTTCCTCCCGTCCTTCCTTCTTCTATTTTTACTCCTTTTCTCATTCACACGTCATTCTCAGTTTCCTGTTGATGAGTGTTCAGGGTCGGGGGAGGGGTCGAGGACGTTTCTTTATGTTTCATAATGACATTCTTCCTCTTCTGGTTTTTTCATTTGAAAGATGTTTGTATTCTGTGGAGCACGTCGTGTTATCTAAGCCCTGATTTATAAATAAAGCTTGATTTGATTGAAAGATCCCGACTCGGATGTAGAAGACCTGCAGGAACTTCTGTCCCGTAACGCTGATGCTCTGTGGTCATTTCCAGGTGACGTGCTGCAGTCACCTGAGGCCTCAGCTGTCCGTACAGGTGGATATGGACCGTCTGCGGTGAAGAATGGTCTCATCTGTTCAGGGCACTCAGGTGAGCCACAGGAAATATCAAGGTCGTAGACGACCGTATGTCCATTATCCTCATGAATACTTCACCACACAACAATGGTACGTTCCACCACTGTCAGTGTAACAGTGGTGGGACGTACCATAATCATCCAGATTATGACTGGAACTCCAGTTTAGTCCTGACTAGAATCTGGACGTGTCTTTTAGGAAGTGAACCTCATCAGTCTTTCACTGACAGTAATCACAGACATGAAAACGGTCCGTTTATGGACCTCATAGGCCCTGTTTCACTGGTCCGGTATGTTGAATGTTTCCATTGTAAAACGGACCCCTCGAACAGAACCGAACCACACCTCTGGAGGACCCGATGTAGGTCCATAAAAAGCAGGACGGTTGGAGCCACCTGTTGATGACGACATTAAAAAACCACCAACATATCTCCAAGCTAGCGATTCCGTTTGCTCTTCACGGCTAACACATTCTCATTCCTGAGTCGTCACACAATCGATGGTGAAAGGACCCAAAAACGGACGTTTCTGGTTCCTCAACTCCAATTAAACTCCAATTAAATCAAGGCTCCACATCCTGCAGGCCACAAACTGGTACCGGTCTGGTACCGGGACATGGGCGGCACCAGTAACCTAATTCTGAACTAATAAGGAAAGTCTTTTAAGTGTGAATAAACTGTAACAGTCTATCAGTTTAGTGTGAAGATGAGCTTCAAGTGGGACAGAGAACGTCTGTCGATTTATTTCTTCCAAGTCAAGATCAGCAAGTGTTCAAATTTGTATAACCAAACCCGTCAAAAAAGTTTGAAAGACAGAGAAGAAACAAGAAAAAGTAAAACTCTTAAAATCGGGGTTTGGAGGAAGGACTTACGGCCGATGATTTTGGGTTCAAATGAGGCTTGTTTTGGTACCGGTTCTGGGAGGGGGGGGGACTTTTCCTTTTCGGGTGCCATATTTTCTGTCTGTAGTCAGATTGTCTTGAAAGTGAGGCGGAGGTTATTTCTTCTTAGCCCCCTCAACCTTCTTCCGACAACAATAAAGTCCCGTTTACACGATGTACAGAAGTAAAGACAGAAGAAGACCAGCTGCTGGACGACTGGAGTTCTCCTTGCTTTGCTCGTCACAATGACAGGCCAGCGCTCTACACCACACATGCGCCGTGAAAACAAACCACTCAGAGGATGGAGCCAGACAAACACAGAACTTTAAAACTGCTGAACGTTTGAAGAGGTCACACAATGACCCAACAGGATCCACACAGCTGGTCCTTTTCTTGAACAACAGAGACACATTAACTCTGAACCTGCTGACGGTGTCATCTTCCTCTGCAGAGTCTTTTGTATCAGCACCACAAACACAAACGGGCTGCTGATGGGCTCTCATGTGGTTGCCATGGCGATTCCCCTATAGACGCATTATTCACGAAGGCTAAAGGTTTGTTCAGTTGTCTTTAACTGTCTGTAAGTGAGTCGTTGCTGTTGCAGGTGTCCTTTAAGAGCTCATCTGGAGAAGACTCAGGTGTCCGCCTCACCTGTCGCTCCCGAGCGCAGACAGGAAGCTCACGTGTGATCAAGGACAGCATTAGCGCGGCAGCACTTGAAAGCGCGGCGCGGTTCACGCCTCATTCCTCACTGTCAGCTCGCAGCACAAACTCCTCTCTCTGTTGTATTTACAGACGGCTGTGATGATTTATCGTCATGGCTCCTAATATGCTAATGCTTTGGTTTTCAGAGGGATTGTGGGAAAACTCTGCATCTGTCCTCCACTGCACGGGAAATTGAGACGGAGCAGCCGTTCTCCCGGTCCTTTAATCCTCTGCACACACTTATCGGAGTAAGAGTTCACATTATTATCAGCAGAAGGCAGCAGCTCATCTGCATGCATGCGCCGCCGTGCTTCCTGACACTGACAGGCCCATTTTTAATGCAGACGCAACCAAAATGTGTAGCATTTATTCTAGCTGATACCATGAGCAGAAGGATCTTCATCCTGATCAGAGCTGGAGACTCACTGGAGCAGGTGAGCTGCTGTTCTGACTCGGATCTCCACTTGTATAAATGCAGTACGTCTGCAGCAGATCTGTGAGGGAACACGAAGGATTGTGGTTAGGTGTCTATGCTTTGGTTTGGTGCTAGTGTCTTCAGGATCTGTGTCTGTGTTTAAAACCAGAACTACAGGATCAATGTCTGTGTTTAGAACCAGAACCAGAACTACAGGATCTATGTCTGTGTTTAGAACCAGAACCAGAACTACAGGATCTATGTCTGTGTTTAGAACCAGAACTACAGGATCTATGTTCGTGTTTAGAACCAGAACTACAGGATCTATGTTCGTGTTTAGAACCAGAACTACAGGATCTATGTTTGTGTTTAGAACCAGAGCTACAGGACTAGCATGACGCCAAAGACAATAACTCTACCACTATACCAAAGACGGTCTTGGCCGGTTCAGGGTGATCAGGTGACTTAGGCAGGAACTGTTGGGGTAGATACGGGTGCA
>NC_050513.1:20496911-20502490 GCF_002922805.2 Oryzias melastigma
TGTGTGTATGTTTAGAACCAGAACTACAGGATCTGTGTCTGTGTTTAGAACCAGAACTACAGGATAAATGTCTGTGTATAGAACCAGAACTACAGGATCTGTGTATGTGATAAGAACCAGAACTACAGGATCTATGTCTATGTTTAGAACCAGAACTACAGGATCTATGTCTGTGTTTAGAACCAGAACTACAGGATAAATGTCTGTGTATAGAACCAGAACTACAGGATCTGTGTATGTGATAAGAACCAGAACTACAGGATCTATGTCTGTGTTTAGAACCAGAACCAGAACTACAGGATTTGTGTCTGTGATAAGAACCAGAACCAGAACTACAGGATCTGTGTCTGTGATAAGAACCAGAACCAGAACTACACTATCTATGTTTGTGTTTAGAACCAGAACTACAGGATCAATGTCTGTGTTTAGAACCAGAACCAGAACTACAGGATCTATGTCTGTGTTTAGAACCAGAACTACAGGATCAATGTCTGTGTTTAGAACCAGAACCAGAATTACAGGATCTATGTCTGTGTTTAGAACCAGAACTACAGGATCTATGTTCGTGTTTAGAACCAGAACTACAGGATCTATGTTCGTGTTTAGAACCAGAACTACAGGATCTATGTTTGTGTTTAGAACCAGAGCTACAGGACTAGCATGACGCCAAAGACAATAACTCTACCACTATACCAAAGACGGTCTTGGCCGGTTCAGGGTGATCAGGTGACTTAGGCAGGAACTGTTGGGGTAGAAACGGGTGCAGGGGACTGTCTTAGTGACAAGAAAATAAACTTTAAATAAATGAACTTTAAACCCACAAAGAAACACTGAAGTAACAAACCAGATGAGAACATTAGTTAAATGCCAACAGCTGCTCATGTTTTTAGTATAAAACTGGAGTGAACAACCAAGTCCTCACAGAATGATGTCTGCAGAGACGCTGATGTCAGAAAGCGCCGTCACTAAAGTCCTTTAAAGCCACTGGAACCTTTTCGGCGCCGGGTAACCAGTCCTGCTCAGAAACTAACCTGGAGTTTCATCTGCAGTTATTTCTCCGTCATTTATCAGCGCACTGCCTCCATTTCATCACTCTGTGAACAAGTACTGTAATCAGCGGCTGCCTCGCAGATAAATGACTGTCTGCTCGCAGGCATGACCGCCGTTTCTGTCTGGAGAGGACGAGGAAGAGGAATTCTGAGTGGAACCGTGGCATTGAAGCCATTACACAACAGCTTTGATAGCAAAATGAAAATCCTAGTGGGAGCGGGGAGGAACGACAAAGCACAACATGTGTTTACGTCGCCAAATCTCTTCACGCATTTGTGTCCAAGACGAGGTCCTTTCAGGCGGGAGACAATGGCGAGGAGGAGGAGGCCGACACCTCACATTTTGCAAATGCAGAACTGATTATGACAGGGCGGGATATTATTGTAGCAGCACTTATTTGCATCTCAGTGTGCAGAAATGAACTCATTTCATGGTCTGCTGGTTGGTTCAGAGTGGGGGGGGTGCCACTTGGCCGGCGTCTGGATGGCGGCGAGCTGCCTGAAGATGAGGAGGGAGAAATGTGAAATCAAACCTCAATAATGCCCGGCCGTAGCCCCATCAGGGCGCACACATTTGCATACTGCTTTCCTGAAGAGGAAGATGGATGACTTCCAGAGCCTTTTATCCCGGAGGACGTGGAGATGGAGGGGGAGGGGCTTCCCGTCACCCAGGTCAGGGTTTGGACTGGTGAACTCCTGTGACTCAAGGTCGTGCCGGGCGGCTACTTTTAGAAGTCTTTTCCAATAAATCACCAGGAATATTAATTCTGAGCTGCTGGGTAATTAATGCGGACACACTGAGCCACGAGGAGGTCGGCTCCATTATTCATGCTAACAGGAGCAGGTGAAAGGACAGGTGTGGGGGTGGGGAGTGGGGGCTCCTTTAGATGTTCCTTCAAGCTCAAGCATCTTTTTAAAAAAGAAACACCTTTAAACTGTAAATGAAGCAGCAACTCCTCACATCAGAGAAGAACTGCAGAGAAGACCGGCCTAAGGCTTAGTTTACGCTACACTGGAGATAGTTTAGGCTCAGTCAGCAAAGCTAAGGAAAAGACTTAAAAGATGGACGAGTTTGATGGTCCGATAGATCTCAGCTGTGATGTCATCACTGCTTTCTGAAGTTTTGATGTCAATCATATTTTCTAAGGTTGTGATGTTAATCAGGATTTCTTGAAGTTGCGATGTCAATCGTGTCTTCTCAAGTTCTGATATCAATTACGATTTCTAAGGTTTTGTTAAAATCATGTGTTCTCAAGTGTGATGTCAATGTTGATTTCTGAAGTTGTGATGTCAATCATGATTTCTGAAGTCGTGATTTCTGAAGAGCGATACATAGACTGAACAAACACTGTTTTCAAATTAGAACAGTGAAGGTAGAAATTCACACATTTAGTTCAAAGGACACACCTCCCATCTGAGGACCTTTGCAACCTTTTAGCCTTGATCTCTCTTATTGAGATTCTTCCATTGTAACTTTTCAACATTTACACACTGAACATAATTCCATATGAGGTGTAGAAAGGTGACCATATTGTGAGCATATATTGGTGCCAAACAGAATCAGCTGTTCATCGTGTAAACACAGAGTCATGGTTTGTCAACGAGTGAGTTTTATTTAGGTGTCATTGGTGACATCACTGGTATTCAAGCGTTAAAGTGTTTTACATAAAACAGACAACGGGACTCAGTTTATTTTGAAATTCACATATTTTGCGAGAAGGTTTGTCATTTCTGGAACCTAGTGGGATGAGTTAAAGATAATGTCTGACGAGGTGTCGAGTATCAGACCTGAATGGATGACCTAGAGGTCTCTACGTTGTCCCATCATTTCAGACACTTGCTCAGCAATCTTCCTTTACTCAATGGACATGTTTTAGCCAATAAGAATCAAGTATCCACCAAAGCGTCTAAGAATGAGTAGAGGACCACATCCCTCATTCAGCTACCTGGACGAATCAGGTATGAGGTTCAGTTCTCTGTGGGAGGGGCCGAGTCACTGATAGCAGTAAATCATGTTCTAATGTTATTTATTAAGACTATTAAAGCTCACGTCATAGATAAAGGTTTGTTCCTCTCTCTCCACCCTTTTGCTCATGTTTAGCGTTCTGCTAGTCTCTGTTCTGCAGAACTCTGTTTCTGGGTCTGAACTGGTCCGGCTCCCTCTGGAGATGTCAGACTGTTTAAAGCAGGAGTCGGGCCAGCTGCTGCAGCCTCTTTCTCATGCAGGAGCCCTCTGCCTGCAGCATGCGCCTCAGCACACACCAGTCAGCTGAAGCTGTCAGCCTCTGTTGAGGCTGAAACGACACCGTCACAGGTTCTGATCCCGCCGGCTCCCCGGACTGAAATGGAGCTTGGTCTCAATGAGGATCTGCTCAGTCAGATGAAGATGAGATGAGGCTGAGAGCAGAGAGGGTCCCTGCAGGCAGGAGGTGTCTCAGTGGGGGCTGATGACGGTCGCCGTGCACAGCAGTCTCTTTGAATCAGCAGCTCCTGAGGATGGGAAGTGGGTCAAGACTATTTCTGTAAAACCTGGAGAGCTTGTTCCTGCACAGATCCCAGCCGAGATGTTAACGTATGCGTTCACTCCTTCAGCTGGAGGCCAATCTGGAGGCCGGGATGTCTAAGAAGGAGCTGGTTCCTGCCAGAGGCTGAATTAGTTTCAAAGTCAGCAGGATCCACCAGACCTTTGAACACAGAAACCCCAGAATCATCGGAGCGAACTTCTGCCTGTTCTCTGAGGAAACTGTCACTAAAATGTGCTGGTATTCCTCTGTAAGATCACGGTAGTATGAAAGAATACTTCATGTTCTCTAGTGGTACTATCACTGTACTCTGGAGGAATACTTCATGTTCTCTAGTGGTATCACTGTACTCTGGAGGAATATTTCATGTTCTCTAGTGGTACTATCACTGTACTCTGGAGGAATACTTCATGTTCTCTAGTGGTACTATCACTGTACTCTGCAGGAATACTTCATGTTCTCTAGTGGTATCACTGTACTCTGGAGGAATATTTCATGTTCTCTAGTGGTATCACTGTACTCTGGAGGAATATTTCATGTTCTCTAGTGGTACTATCACTGTACTCTGGAGGAATACTTCATGTTCTCTAGTGGTACTATCACTGTACTCTGGAAGAATACTTCATGTTCTCTGGTCATCTATCCATCCATTATTTTCCAAACTTGCTTAATCCCTTTTGGGGTCACATGGTTGCTGGAGCCTATCCGTGCTGCTGTTGGTAGAAGGCGCGGTTCCCCCTGGATGGTTCTCCAGTCCACTGCAGGGCCACATCCAACATATATTTGTCTAAATCCTGTTCTCCAGTTGAACAAGACTTGATGTTTTCTAATGCACACAGATCTACAGCTCAGATCCATCCGACAGATCTGAGACCGACTGAAGGATCTGCGGACTATTGTGATAAAACACAATGGAGTTTGTGTTTTTGTAATTCTGAGCATCCTTCTGCTCCAGAAGCATATTCCGTTTGAAGAGAGAGAAAACAGCCCCTCATCAATGATGGATGTTGTTTTGATCCTAATTATTCACAGTTTGTTTCTCGGGTTCTTGGTGTTTCTGCTCACCTCAGAGCTGGAATCCAAACTCACTCATTCTGTAAATGTGGCGTTTCTGTATCCTGAGGATCCATGTCAGCCTTCAGCCTTCAGCCATGTCTGGACTGAGCAGAACGAATGAACATCTAAACTGATGGGAAAAAGGCCTCGTTGGTGGACAAAGGATGGACATGTCCTGGATGCCGATGAAAGAAATCTCGTGTTGTTTTGCTCCAATCATACGTTACCATTGACAGTATCAGAGACCTGGACTGAACCAGTGTGATGTCATCCACAGAAAACATTTCACTTCTGGTTCCATCCAAATGAAGCCAATACAGTCGCCATGTTTCCATACCGACGCCGCCATGTTGGATTCAGACGTGGACAATAAGCAGTGATTGGTTGGACTGAATCCACGTTTCTATGGAAACCAATCAAACCAATCAGGAGTGAGCTTGTCATAAGGCCACACCCCTACCACTTTAAAGCATCTGTCAGTCAAATGCTTTAAACTCTGGATGTGGGGGCCAGGAGACTCCGCCTACTTTTACTGAGGCGTCTGATTGGTCGGTCCATAACTTCATAACTGAATGACAGATTTTAAATGAATTGTTGTTTTTAACTCTGAATAATTAAAAACAGCTGAGACCTGTTCTCTGGTTCTGTTCTGACGGGAAGGTTTTTTCCCAGAATTCCCCTCTTCATTTCATTCAGTTCCTCTGTTTCCCACCACCATGTCAGTGGCCCTCATGCAGCAGCCTGCAGCTCCTAGTAGGGAGGATCACTTCATCTTCACTCTGTTCTTCCAGCCTGTGATCTTCGCTCCACTGGATGCCCCGCCCACATACCCCCCTCCCCTCCCAGACCCTGAAAGTCTATTATCTGATCCCTGAACCTCAGTCGACAGATGAAGCCATCTCTCTTCTTCTGGTCCTCCTCCTTTTGGAGAACGTCTGCAGCAGCGAGGAGT
>NC_050513.1:20502581-20509853 GCF_002922805.2 Oryzias melastigma
CCGCATCAGTGGTTTTGTTAGTGTAGCTTCTGAGAGTTATGAGTTCCTCCCCCAAACTCACACATATATGGAGAGGAGGCGGGGCCTCACTTCCTGTAAACAAGTTTCATGGCATCAATGCTCCCGGTCCTGGACCGACCTGTAGGGGGCGTGATAGTGACAGACCTGATCGACTAGAACCAAAACTGTAAATGTGCTGATCACAAACATTTCTGTTTCTAAAGACGTTTATGAGGATCCACATCAACATCTCTGCTGCTCTGCCTCCCCGCCCCCGTCCCCGTCCCTCCTCATTCACAGAGTCATTGTTCCCGCTTTCTCCACGTCTCTGCTTCATTTACTCCCCGTGGTTCACCTGAGATTAATGCTCCTCTCCCTGATTCTGGTAATTACGCCTGTCCTGCTGCTGTGCACGTTAGGCAGAGCGACGCGGCGGCAGCGCCGCTTCACGCCGACTGGAACAAGCCACAGACGTGAAGCTGAAGACATGAAGCTGAAGACATGAAGCTGAAGACATGAAGCTGAAGACGTGAAGCTGAAGACATGAAGCGCAGCAGCTCTATGCTAACAGGAACAACCCACAGACGTGGTCACATGACATGTTGCCTTGTGTTTGATTTCTTATTGGAGCTTTGCTGTAGCATTGCAGTTTCATGCTAAGTGGAACAAGCTACAGATGTTAAGAGGATGGACTTCTCTAAAGTCACATGACCTGCTAGCATCATTTGATTGTTTTTTTCAGCTCAACTATAGTAGTGCTGTTTCATGCTAACTGGAACAAGCAAAAGATAGGAAGAGGGTGGGCATTTCTATGGTCACATGACCTGCTAGCATCGTTTGATTGATTTTTTTAGTTCAGCGATAGCGACATTGCTTTATGCTAACTGGAACAAGCCACAGACGTGACAGAAATGGACATCTCTAAGTTGACATGACCTGATTGCATTGTTTGATTGCTTTTTCTGCTCCGCTGCATAAGTGTTGCTTTATGCTAACCAAAAAAATCCACAGAATTGGGGAGAATAAGCATCTTTGTGGTCACATGACCTGTTTGCTTGTTTTTGGATGGTTTGGTTGTTTTTTTCAGCTCCTCCTTGAGCATTTATGACTCATTCTAAACAGGATCTCATTAACTTTGTTTCTGCTAACATTATCGGTAAACGTTTTCATTTCAGTAAGAACGAAGGTAGAGTTTGATGACTCTTTGGAGGCTGGCGTTGGGGGTTGTAGTCAGTTGAGGATATTAAAGGTTGACATGAACCACACTCTAAGTTTCCTTCTGGATATTAATTGTCTTGTTATGCAGCAGCTGAAATCCTCACATCTCCAACCTGCTACAGAATATGTAAATTTGCCATTTTTGCAAATGTTAGGATGATATTTCTGTTCTGGGGGGACAGAGACGTTCTCCCCCCTAAACCCAGGAATGGAACTGATTCTACCTTTTCTCTGTAAATGTGAAGCAGCAGCAGCTGACCCCTGAACGCTTCCTGCAAACCTTCCTCTTCATCTGGCTGCCTGGAAATTTGCTTTTCATTTTGCTGCACTGCAGTTTCCAAAGATCATTATCAGCATATTTAAAACAACTAATGTATGCGCTCATCTCTGGGGCAGGAGCTGGAGGTTGCTAATTACCATCACTTCAATTCTTCAGTTGTTTCATTAGGAGGAGAAAAAAGTGGGAGTCAGGAGTTCAACATCCCAGCATGCTTCAGTCTTACCTGATCAGGGTTCTTCTCATGCGAGTCCTCTGGTCATGAAGTGGTGGATCCTGGGACACAGGTTGATATTACATCCAAAGGATTGTAAAGCTGCTAAAACAAGAACCAGAGTCATGTTTTTCAGGTTGAGAATGGATAGGTTCAAGTTTAAAAATGTTAACGGTAGAACATCGTTCTTACAAAGTTACTAAACTGGTCCTGTTTTAAGCATTTCTTTACGCTTCACCCTCGTGCTCTCTTATGGGGTCCAGATGACCCACCCTTACATTGAGGTGTTAGCCCTTCCATGACAAAGGTGGACAAGACCTCATGTCTGTCATTGGACACCAGTGAAGATCAGCAATCATTGACAAAAAAAGTTCAGCGCATTGTCATGTGGGTCCAGATGACCCCACTTGGAATGTAAACAAGCCAAAGAGAGTGGAAGGGTTACAAGGAGAGAATTTCATTATTTAATGGTGGTGGAAATGACCTTATCAATTGACGATAGTAAGGATGATCCTCTTCTCGATTGGTTGTATTGATGACAGTAAGGACGATCCTCTTCTTGATTGGTCATATTGATGACTGTAAGGACGATCCTCTTCTTGATTGGTCATATTGATGACTGTAAGGACGATCCTCTTCGCGATTGGTCATATTGATGACTGTAAGGACGATCCTCTTCGCGATTGGTCATATTGATGACTGTAAGGACGTTCCTCTTCGCGATTGGTCATATTGATGACTGTAAGGACGATCCTCTTCTCGATTGGTCATATTGATGATTGTAAGGACGATCCTCTTCTCGATTGGTCATATTGATAAATGTAAGGACGATCCTCTTCTCGATTGGTCATATTGATGATTGTAAGGACGATCCTCTTCTCGATCAGTCCTATTGATGACAGTAAGGATGATCCTCTTCTTGATTGGCCCTATTGATGACAGTAAGGGCGATCCTCTTGTTGTTTGTTTTGATGGGTTGCTCATACTTTTTGTTAGGTCAATCTATTTTTTTATTGCTAATATGTCATTCTTTTTCTTTTTTAACTTTTATTTTGCTTTTAACGTTTTTGTGTTGATTTCAAACAACACAGAAATGGTTTAATTGATGGAAAAGACCTCCAAAGGCCTGTTTTGTGTTATCCTTTAGAAGACTGATTTCTCTTTCTGTTTGATTGTAACATTTTTTTAGGATAAACAAACTCTTCTGGATTTTGAAAATATAGAAATATCATTTTTTCAAGAAAACAAACAATTTTATAAGCAAATATATCAAATTTAGAGATTGCAGATCTGCTTCAGTAAGATGTGATCATAAGGATATTCATGGATTTAGGATGGAGTTGGTGTTTATCTCTGGTTGTTTTCTGAGGGTTTCAATGAGAAGAGAAGGTTGATAAACGGACATAAATCTAACAGTAAAACCTTCATTCAGCTGCAGCTTCACACAGTTTGACCAATAAAAGCAAATCTGAAGGAGAGAAAGCACGGCTGCCCTGATCCTGGTGGTGATATTTACATCAGAGATCTGAATTTGAAGGGCAGACAGAGTTCAGATAAGCAGGAAGAAACACATTAGAGCCGCAGGAAGAAGTTCTGTGCAGACACAGGATCAGAATAGGAAGCCTCCTTCCCGCTCTGACCTCATCAGGCTGCTCTCAGAAGACAGGAAAGGTCCTGTTGCTCTCTGAAATATCAACAGTGTTCTCTCTTAGACCATTTGGGCTCTTCCAGGTTCTGGTCGGACTGGACCGGGCGCTCAGAGAGTCCACTGTTCCGTTATGTTTTCCTTAACAACCTGTAGCATTCTGAACGAGACAGCCTCCAGCGTCTGATCACCACGGCAACATCCCCGTCAGCGTGGGGAGGTTTGACTGTGTTCCTCTGACAGCTCTTTGAGGAGAGGAATGAAGATGGGTTCTGATCAGCAGATGATGAAGACGGTGATGAGCGACGCCGCAGACAGTTCTAATCCCAGAGCCGCTCTGACGTCCACGCCTGTAAATCTGCCAGGAAAGTGCTGAGGCGGCAACTCCAGGAGAAAGAGTCCTCATTCAGGCTGCTCCGGACTATAAATAACACCTGAGCTGTCAGACAGCACAAGGACGAAGGCAGAACGCTGTCCTGACGCCGCCACACACCTGTGAGTTCAGCCGCCAACGCCAAGGTCTGTTTGAGGGACGGTTGTGTCAGAAAGGCAAAAGATCTTTTGAAGATTCAATTTGTCACAAAACGGATCAATTACCAAAAGATCCTCTGAGGATCCAATCTGTGGCAGAGTTTAGGAGAAAACCAATCACAAATGTGAAAAGATCCTCTGAGGATCCAATCTGTGGCAAAGTTTAGGAGAAAACCAATCCCTACCGGATCTACAGGTCACAAAGTCCCATAAGATCCTTTGAGGATCAGTCAAAAAACAATATTTTCTTTCAGAAATGACAGATGTTTTGAGAGATTCTCTAAAGATCCCATCTCTCAAACGGTTTTGGAGGAAAACCGATCACAAATGCCTAAAGATCCTTTAAGGATCCAGTCTGTCCAAAAACAATCTTTCCTTTTAGAAATGACAGATATTTGAATCACAAACACCAAAAGACCCACAGGGGATCTGTTGGAGGGTTTAGGAGGAGAACGGATCTTTTCTCTGAAATATAACAAAGAATCCGTTCTTCACTGCTCCTCGCCGTCAGGTCATCCCGACCAAATCCAGGCAGATCATCACAGCGGGACGTTATTGATGGGGTTCACACGTGGATTTAAACCGATCACAGACGTGTTGGTTAATGTGACTGAACATGTGGACAAAAAAAACAACAAAGAGTGTAGATCAGAACACAGCAGTCTAACATCAACTAAAACCATCGGAGAGGATCTCCAGAGCGCCCTCTTCAGGTGTGAGGAGTCGTAACGCTGCAGTGAAACCTGAATAAAATCATCTGAGAGGATCTCCAGCAGATGAAGCAGTAATACGGCTCTGCTTTATGAAGCATGAGAGTTCTGCAGAAGGAACAGGAGAGAAATCACCTTCAGACAGAAACAGACACTTTCATGATTCTACGGAAGCCTGCAGGAGTCAGAATTCCACTGTGTCAAACACATGGAAACTATTCAAGTGTCTTTGTTCCTCGTAGGAAGAAGTTTGTCCAGAAACGATACTGAGGATAAATCAGGTGAGTTTATAGAAAAGCCCTCCTTCTCAGGGGAAATTTCTGAAGGAAATACAAGAGAAAACAGAACTGTTCATTCACAGGTAACTTCAGAAATCCACAACAAAATGAATCTATGTGAGGCTGAAAGATCCAGAAAATGCAGAGAGACTAGAATAGAACTGATTTCTACTGACTTTGATTTAGGTTCAACACTAAAATTCATCTCATCTGGCAGCACAAATCCATCTCACGCAAGACGAAGCTCCAGATCTACAACTCCACCGTAAAATCCATTCTTTTATACGGCTCAGAAACATGGCCCTTAAATAAGACCCTATCCTCAAGAATAGATGGCTTTAATAGCAGGGCTCTCAGAACCATCGAGAACATCAGATGGCCCCAGAGAATCTCCAAGAATGGCTAAGAGCCCGCACCAACCAGCCAAGAGCTTCCACCCACAGCGCCGCGTCCGCTGGTTTGGTCATGTTCTTCGCCTTACCCCTGACCACCCGACAGGAGTCATTCTAAAGTTTGACCCAAAGGCTGCAGGCTGGAGACGACCGCGAGGAAAGGCCTGCAGTCAATGGCTTGACGTCATTGCAGACGACCTCCAAAAACATGAAGCAGTTCTGATGGCACAAGACCGCCAGTAATAAAGACACTTGACTCATCTGATCAGCTCGACGCACCAAGGCGGGACACCAGCCCTAACGCAGGAGCAAGATAGATAGATATAGATCTCATCTGGACTGGGAGAGCTCCAGGATTCCAACAACAGAGCCGGAAGAAGAGCTCTGCTCCAAATGTTTATCGAATGACCTGGAGCAGAGGAAAAAGGATGGATGGATGATGGATGGATGATGGATGGATGATGGATGGATGATGGATGATGGATGGATGATGGATGAATGATGGATGGATGATGGATGGATTGTCTTTTCCTAATACTCATGTTTGGATCTGGTCCAGTGACCCAGCACCGGTTCCTTCCAGAACACCGGACCCTCTCTACATCCATACCTACCTACATTCATCCCTAGACCTCATGTATGTTGGATCTGGTCCAGTGACCCAGCACCGGTTCCTTCCAGAACACAGGACCCTCTACATCCATACCTGCTTACATTCATCCCTAGAACTCATGTACGTTGGATGTGGTCCAGTGACCCATCACCGGTTCCTTCCAGAACACCGTACCCTCTCTACATCCATACCTACCTACATTCATCCCTGGAGCTCATGTATGTTGGATCTGGTCCAGTGACCCATCACCGGTTCCTTCCAGAACACCGGACCCTCTACATCCATACCTGCTTACATTCATCCCTAATGCTCAGCTGCTTGCAGACTTCTGCCCTTGCCTCCAGCACTGCTTCCTCTGAGAACAGTAACAGAGTGGACATCGTCTGATTAAAGAGGCATAAATGCTCCAAAGAGTCTTTGTAATCCGTAATGATGCGATTAATCTCCTTTTTGACCACTTTAATCCCGTTCCCAGGACCTCCAGTGGAGGTCAGGGCTTGTTAGCGTTAACTTGTGGCGTCTGATCGAACTCCCTCCAGCGTTAGCCGTTCCTGTTGGTGCTTTACAGGTACGCCAGTGTAATTCACCTTCATCTGTGTGGATTGTGAGGAAAGCAAACACTTTGGTATTTATCGAGAGAGCGGCAGAGAGACTGCTGAGAGCTAAACACACATACACACGGTGAAGAGGTGTTCTGATTGTTGTCCTGAGCCAATAAAGCGTCTGAAAGACTGCTAACGCTGCTGTGCATTGATTCTGCAGGTTTGTCTTTACTGCACATCTGTGGCTGTTTTTAATGACCTGAAGGAGATGTGAGGAGAATGGAGGCAAAGAAAGGCTGGTGTGAGGGTCCACGGCGGAGGTGTGAGGACTACAGTCGATACTGAGAACAAAGGGGGGAAACAGTAACGGATGTGTGCTACAGAGACACCGTTCAGGAGAGGAGCTTTATGGACTTTAACTTAGTTCATCAGATGGATACAAAGGAAACCAGGGGCTGAAAGACGACAAACATCAGACCTGAACCATGTCGAGATGGAAGGGTGGAGACAAGTCGTAGCAAAAATAACAACCTAAATACCCAGAGGGGTAATTCATAGAAAGTCTGACTGTAGAGGAACAAAATGTGAAGAAAAATAGACCCGACTATACTCACAGAACTTTTCATTACAGATTACCTGAAACACCAACACATTCTCATTCCATTGTTGTCAAACATTGATGTTTGGTTAGGGTCCCTCCGCATCACTTTTTGTCGTTTGTGTCCCTAACTTGTCATTTCTTAACGTAGAAAATCAAAGGTCCTAAACCCTCGGGACGCAACACTGGATGTGGTATCGGATGCGGTACCAATCATCTTAAGGACACAGCCAGTACTGGTACCTAACTCAGCA
>NC_050513.1:20509891-20516394 GCF_002922805.2 Oryzias melastigma
CAAACATTGATGTTTGGTTAGGGTCCCTCCGCATCACTTTTTGTCGTTTGTGTCCCTAACTTGTCATTTTTTAACGTGGAAAATCAAAGGTCCTAAACCCTCGGGATGCAATACTGGATGTGGTATTAAATGTGGTACTACGGTTGACCTGGTACCGGACCTGACCTGGTATCCGACGCGGTAACCAATGTGAACCAGGTCAAGACGTAGTCCTGGACACG
The DNA here is from genome assembly GCF_002922805.2 of Oryzias melastigma. NCBI lineage: Eukaryota > Metazoa > Chordata > Actinopteri > Beloniformes > Adrianichthyidae > Oryzias > Oryzias melastigma. The sequence goes on from NC_050513.1 coordinate 20,510,113, forward strand.
AACCATAACTGGGCTAGGATACCGGTACTGGTGCACTCCTTGTTCTGGTACAAGACCAATTCTTACGCGAACCAGTACCGGATTAAGGTACCTTTTCTGGGTTAGGGTACTGGGGTGCTCCTTTGTCCTGGTACTGGACCAGTTCTGATGTGAACCAATACCGGGTTAGGATACTGGTGCGGTCCTTGTGAGAGACTAAGGATTGTGTGAGACTAAGCATTCTCTACAGTTTGATAGGAAGGTCTGGTTTTGGATCCTTGAGGGTCTTGGTGATGTTATCTGGTCTGGTCCGGGTATCTCAGTCCTAGATCCTGAATCCTCCTCATCCGTTCAGGAAAGTGAACACTCGGAATTCTCTACAGTTTGATGGGAACTTGTGGATCCTTGAGGGTCTTGGTGATGTTATCTGGTCTGGTCCGGGTATCTCAGTCCTAGATCCTGAATCCTCCTCATTGGTTCAGGGAAGTGAACACTTGAGACTAAGAATTCTCTACAGTTTGATGGGAACTTGTGGATCCCTGAGGGTCGTGGTGATGTTATCTGGTCTGGTTCAGGTATCTCAGTCCTAGATCCTGAATCCTCCTCATCGGTTCAGGGAACTGAACACTTGCTCTTCCCTGAGACTAAGAATTCTCTACAGTTTGGTGGGAACTCATGGATCCCTGAGGGTCTTGGTGATGTTATCTGGTCTGGTCCGGGTATCTCAGTCCTAGATCCTGAATCCTCCTCATCGGTTCAGAGAACTGAACACTCGCTCCTCTCTTACACCAGCAGCTAAACGTCTCCATTTCATGGCCGTTTACCTCCACTCATGAGCAGCCAGTGAGTCATTACAGCAGACTTCTGTGTTGTCCTCGGGGGCGGGGGGCTCGGGTAGCAGTGAAAAGGCTCCAAACAGCAGCAAAAAAACAAGCTGAAATGAGGTTTGAATTGTGAGGAGAACAGAGGCCAGCAGTGCTGCCGGAGTCAAGCGGCTCTGTCGGTTATTAATGGCGGTTTGGATGAGCCCAGCTGCTGCCACCTGAATCTTTCATCGTCACTTTATTTCCCCCAGGCTGTGGGGGGGCAGAGGAAGTGGATGGTCAGCATGTTTGGGATGATGGATGAGCAGCAGGGGGACGCCGGCTTCTTGTTAACTGGAGCTCTGCTGGTATTTATTCCGCTCACACGCCACACTCTGCTTTTGGGGGGGAAACTGCTGGTTTAGGAGGGAACGCCGGCGAGCCTGTGGGGGCCGCCATTACCATACCATTAACATAACACACCTCAGCTTTCAGCCGGTTTGATTTGAGGCTCTCCTCGCCGCTGCAACTCTCTGCTGAGCAGGAGACGGGAGTGAATGGAATTAAAAGATGCATCCAGGATGGATGGCTTTTATAACCGTCTTAGTGAGTCAAAGTGAATGTGTCCCTGGATGTTTCCCATGAACACTTGGAGACGAGTCAGCAGAAAGAGCTCAACGAGTAGAAGAACATCTCTTCAGTTAGTTCTGGTGGTTCAGGTATTAATATGTTGGTCATGGTCAGCAGTTCTGTTCAGTCCTGACATCAGAAGTCAGGTCTGGGTTGGTTCTTGTCTTTTGCAGACGGTAAGAAGAGGAACCTAAATAGAGTTGTCTCCTCTGGAAACTCTTGCTCTCCAGCTGTTGGGATGTTTCAGTGATCTGTGATCCTCTCATTGCCGTCTTTACTAACTACTCTGTGCTGTCCTACAGCAGATGTTCCAGAGTTATCGTGTGTTTATCTGGTTCATGTCCTGTCAGACTCTCAGCAGATGGTCGGCTTTCCTGTTCCTCCATCCAGAAGGAGTGTTGCTCTCTACTGTCCACCTGTTTTATGCTCAGTATTGGAGTATTTCCAAAAACTCTTCCCCATGACCCGTTGGTGTCTTTATAAACTGGAATAACAGTTTGGGCTGTAAGAGATTATAAGAATTATTGAACCGGAGTTTTGAGACGCTGTAACCACAGTAGTACTCTCAAGATATACGATGTAATGATTTACCATGTGTTGAAATTTAATACATGTGTGAATTTACCACATTTACTATATGTGTAACTTTACCACATGTATACATTTACTACATGTGTTAATTTACCACATGTATACATTTACTACATGTGTTAATTTACCACATGTATACATTTACTACATGTGTTAATTTACCACATGTAGTAGTTTTATAATAAAGGTGTTTACCATATGTATAAATATACCTGTAACTTAACCGTGTACGGAAATTACACTTATACCTGCATGTACTGGATACATGTGTTAGTATAAATACAGTGTTCAGGTTCTTTAGGTGTAATCTGATCTCTGTAATCTGATCTCCTGTAATCTGATCTCTGTAATCTGATCTCCTGTAATCTGATCTCTGTAATGTTATCAGACAGATAACAGAAGATAACGAACTGCTGATAAATATATGGAAACAAACCAATAAATGTAGAATTCATGCAATTAAAATGTAATGAAAAGATTTGATAGCAGACAAACCAGTTATGTCTCAAGGTTAATTCTGTTTAGACTCAAAGCACATTAAAGTCCCACTATGATCATCTTCTGATCTTATTTCAAAACATCACCAGTTTTGAGCCAAAATAAGAAAACTTGTGTCGGTTTACAGGTTAAAGAAAAACAGAAGTTCAGATTAAAAATAAAAGAAATGTGAAAGACTGTTAAGGATAAACGACCAAAAACCAAATGTAGAGGTTTACAGCTGCTCCTAAAGAATTCACAGATTAATCCTGGATTTCATCAACGCTCTGATTTCCTGTGTGGTTACAGAGGATTGCAGTTTAATAAAAGTGGATAAAAACTTCCTCTGAACGTCCTCAGCCTTTATTTTGAAAAGATTACCACTGAAAATATTGCAGCATTCCACAGAAGCTGGTAGAAACCGGCTGCAACTTGAGGCTTTTTGTGCTGCAACAATCATGAAGACGTCCTGCAGATCCTGGAGGGTCTAATTAAAGAGGCTCCGTCTGATGTTCATGCGGCGCTCTGAGAATACGAGTTCTGAGCCGCGGCTTTAGGAGAAGCTGAACTCAGAGGAACCTGGCGGCGTGACAGCTCATCTGGACTGGAGGATGCAGGCAGGACCGGCTGACTCGGCAGCTTTCACCTTTTTAGGAGTTTCTTTACAGAGCAGAAGATGTTCTGATGGGACTCCCAGAACCCTGTAAGCAGATCTGAGCGGGGTCGACCCAAACCAGAGTCTGGTGGGGTCTGGGACTGTGCTCTAGAGCAGGGATCCCTGAACTACGGCCCGCGGGCCGGATGAGGGCCGCATCCACACAAACGGTATCAGAGACATGTTTTTTTTCAGATCAAGACCCACATAGAATGACGCTACATGCTAGCTGTTTTGGCTAATTTGGGTGTTTTTCTTTTTTTAGGCTAATTTGGTGTTTAGCTAATATTTTAGCTGAATGCTAGCTGTTTTGGCTAATTTGGGTGTTTTTCTTTTTTTAGGCTAATTTGGTGTTTAGCTAATATTTTAGCTACATGCTAGCTGTTTTGGCTAATTTGGGTGCTTTTCATTTTTTAAGTCTAATTTGGTGTTTAGTTAATATTTTAGCTCTATGCTAGCTGTTTTGGCTAATTTTTTCTTTTCAAAATTTTTTAGGGTAATATTATTTTTAGCTAATATTTCAACTTAATGCTAGCTGCTTTGGCTAAATTAGACATCTGACCAGCTTTCTAGACTAGTTTTGCACTTGGCAAATATTTTAGCTACATGCTAGCGGTTTTGTCTATTTTACAATCTTTTTTTTAGGCCAATTTGGCCTTTCGCTCATATTATAACTAGTTATCAGCTTCAGCGATTTCAGCTTTCAACCTCAGTGTTTTCAGTTATCAGTTTAAGCCTCTTCAGCTATCAGAAATAATATATTCAGCGACCACATTTAGCTTACAGCATTCACACTAGCATCAGCTCAAGTAATGTTATATATGTAGTTGTTAAAATGTTTTAGTATTACTTCTCTTTTCTACTTTATTAGATTATTTTTAGATTACAGAAGTGAATTATTCAAAATTCGGCTATGTGTGGCTTTCTGGAAAGACAGAACTGATTACATTTATGATTGTTTCACTTTCTCTGTTATTCTACAAACCGACGCGGTCCCACATCAGAGAAGTACGCAGTTGTATCCCTCACAGGAAAAAGTTTGGGGACCCCCTGCTCTAGGGGGTTCTGGACTGATGGAGAGGTGGAGGAAAATTCTTCATCCTTCAGAATCTCCTGCTGAAGGAACAGATGATCCTCCGTTCATCCACGTTCTCCTGAGGTCCTCCTGGTCACATCTGGGCGTTTGCAGCGTTCTGTTTTTGCTCCTGCAGAACGCTGACTCAGCGAAAGTGACACCAGATCAGGGCTGAAAAACGCCATCATTACGAGGAGATGTCAGCGGCTCCTCATCACACTGCTACGAGCGGGGAAGGAGCTAATGAGGCGTCAGTGTCAGGAGCCAAAGCTCCTTTTAGGAGGATGTTGTCCTCAGTTTGGAGCAGCGATTATGAGCCCGTGCATCTCGCCTTCATTAGCTTCCTCACTAAAGTTTGTCTGCAGACTTCCAGGAAGAAGTTTCATCGTTTTCTCTCAAAAACTCTGCAGATTCAGGAGAGTTTTTGGCATTTCCAGAGAGATTTAGCTCTAAGTTTCCACAGAGGAAAACAAGATGGAAGTGAGGTAGAGACAAAAACAGGATAACGATGTTTGTTTTGAAGCTTCTCCAACTTTCCTTCAAGCAGACTTCCACTTTCGCTCAACACTTTACGACCAAGATGTCCAGAGAACCCGTCGGAGCTGTCACGGCTGACTCTCAACAGGATCAACTGGATCAGAGAGCAGAACCGCTTCATGGTGTCTGTCGGGTGTGGGGGTGTGTTTACACCACCAGAGGTGGAGGTTGTTGTTTCAGAACAAAGAGGGATCTGAAGAAACACGGTTGGTCTGTGGAGGAGACTCAGCGGTTCCTGGAAGTCTTTTTGAGTAGTTGAAGATACAAATGTCTGCGGTCGGTTCCATCCAGAGACCCGTTAAATGACCCGTTTCTCAAGGATGTCTCTGTGGTCCAAAAATGGCTCTTCTAACATTTTGGGTTCTGGAACCTGGACTCCTCTCTTTTTCAACTGCCACATTCACACACTAAATTAACTGTAGTTCCTGCACTATAGGCCACAACATAGATGAGTGGTTTGTTTTTGGACTTTTATCATATATAAGGCGGACCGAACTAGGAGTTATGTTATTAGAGACAATAGATCCATCAGACGATTCTGGGTTGGAGTCAACAGTACTTTAATTCATTCAACAGCAGTCCTGACCTCAATCAGCCTGATTTCCTTCAGCAGTCATTATATAACATGCTTCTCTATGTGGTACAAGCATCTACTAATAACTAGTTATCATCAATGTGTTGGAACTGAACGACTCAAGACATCCACAGTAATTCTAGAACTGGTAGTCAACATGCTACATGTTAGCCATGTAAGAGGCATTAGCCACCTTAAAAGTCTTAGCAGCTTTAGTCACATTAGAAGCGTTAGCTGCTTCAGCCATGTTAGAAGCGTTAGCTGCTTTAGCCACATTAGAAGTGTTAGCTGCTTTAGCCACATTAGAAGTGTTAGCTGCTTTAGCCACCTTGGAAGCTTTAGCTGCTTTAGCCACCTTGGAAGTGTTAGCTGCTTTAGCCACATTAGAAGTGTTAGCTGCTTTAGCCACCTTGGAAGCTTTAGCTGCTTTAGTCACATTAGAAGCTTTAGCTGCTTTAGCTATGTTAGCCACGGTCAAAAGATTAGCCACTTTACCCACATTAAAAGCGTTAGCTACGTTAGACGTGTTAGCCACTTTAGATAAGTCGGAGCGTTAGCCAAGTCAGAAGTGTCAGCCACCTTAGAAGCATTAGCTGCTTCAGCCATGTTAGAAGTGTTTAGTGCTTTAGAAGCATTAGCCGTGTTAGCTACAGTAATAACGTTAGCCACGTTAGCGTATTCACAATTATTGTAACTATTGTAACTGTAATATTAACATGGTCTCTATGCTAGCTCCCAACCTTATTAGTAACATATAAAAAACAGTCTAATATCGCTACACATTAGCCACATTAGAAGCGTTAGCCGCATTAGCGTATCCACCATACCTATGACTCCCAACACGTAAAAAACCTTCCAATACAAGCTAAAAAAAACGTCTGCTACCGTTAGCCACATTAGCACATTCATCACACTGAAAAAAAGGCAAAACGTCTATTGTAGAATTGATTAAATATTATTG
>NC_050513.1:20516467-20522571 GCF_002922805.2 Oryzias melastigma
AACTTGCTCCAAAATCAATAAACCTGAGCAGAATTGGTCCATAAATGTTGAGATTTCTGTTGTTTTTTTAGACAAATGAAGTCTTTTGAATCACGTTATAGAAAACACAGTCATCATACCAGAGAACACAGTCAGACTGGTTCATTTTTTCAGTTTTGTGGTGTGTAAACTTCCTCATCCAGTCCTGGTCTCAGCTAAATGCTCTATTGAAGACACCCGTCAGGATTCGTGTGGTTAGATGTTGATTTGGAACCGTCAGAGAGTTCAACGTCTTCATTATAAATGTTATAGAGTCCAAATCCAACGTTCTGTTGCTGATTACAGCCATTTATTTTACTAAGGTAGGGTAGGGTGGAGCATTTCTCCTCCAAGCGGTCGTCTTCTTGTTTGTGAGAATCAGATTCTTTGAAAACCCTTAAAGTAAACCAGATTAGAATACTCCTTGTCTTTAATCTGACTCACAACTTGTGATTGGTCACCACAGTGATAATCCAGAATATTCCAGACTGCTGAATTCATCTTCAGTTTTAAAGATGTTGGCCCTTAAGCGGCGAGGGTGCAGCCGCTCAGTCGACACGGCTGCAGCCGATTGGACGTTTGCTGGGAGAGCTAATTCCAGGTTTGTCCTGCCGCTCCCGCTCGATGGGCTCATTAGAGCCAGCGGCGGAGCTGATGGGGGCCGCGGCCTGAACGATCTCTGCGTTTAGGTGATTGCATCAATAGAGGGCTGGGCCCAGTTTTCAATCTGTGGCCAAATGAAGCCATTACCGCCATTGTTGTGTTAAACTGGGAGCCGCGGGAGCCCGGCGGTGACGCGTTTGACCCCAGATGACCTTCACTTCTGAGTATCGGCGTGGGGAAATGTGGTGAAAGACACAGATCTGATGGAGTTGCAGTGAGTAGGGATCCGTGTTTGGATCCGTTGATGCCATCAGTGCAGTAAATATGCTAACGAGCCGCCATGTCCTTCCTGTCATCCTCCTTCCAAGAATCGACCTTTTTCTCCATAACAGTTTCTCTTAAAAACACAAAGGTTCTGCAGAAAAACAAGGCTGCAGACACATAAACAGCTTTGGTTGTCGAGGGTCACGCATCGGGATCGTCTTTGGGTCACATTTTTAGTCTTGTGACTCGACCACGAATTTGAACCCACGACCTTCCAGTCTCAGGGTGGTCACTCTTCCACAGGGCCACTGATGAACTGCTTTCATCTGCAGACATGTGGCAGCAGCTGCGCATTAGCAGGATGTCTGCTAAGACAGACTAATACTCATGGTTGTCATGGTAACGCTTTGGCTAAAGTGTGTTAGCAGCACAACAGAACCGTCCATGTGGTCGTCTTTGTGTCGGTCGCTTCTTCCAAACTCTGATCTGGACCGGCAGAACCGACCTGCATGGTACCAGCTCGGCCGAACCAGCAGGAGGAGGGTCCAGCTGTGTGTGGCGTCCCGCCTCCTCCAGAGGAATCAAACGCTTGTTTTCCCAGCCCCTCCTGAAGCAGCAGCGTCTTAACAGGTTTCAGAGTGAGCGCTCTGATGATGGGTCCGCTCAAACACACGGCGTCCTCGAGTGTTTGAAGGCGGCAGATTGGCTGTGATTGAAGCACTCACAGGTCTGAGGTTTCAGCCGCCGCAAACGCTTTCACCTCTGCTGCTGTTAGACGGGACTTAAAGCAGATACAGAGCTGTCGCTGCAGCTTTGGCGGAGATGAGGACGGCCCACAACCCTATTCTAAAAAAATGTTAAAAGAAAAGGGCGGAGTTTGGGTCATATAGAGCCGGGGTCCCCAAACCTGTTCTTGTGAGGGCCACATAACTGTTTTCTTCTCTGATGGTGGGCTAGGATCGGTTTGTAGACCAGGTTGAAGTTGACAGCTGCAATCGCTGAAGATAATAGCTAGCTAAAATATCAGCGAAATGCCTAACTATTCTAAAAAGCTTAAAAAAATTATAAAATAGCCAAAAAAGCTAGCATAAGGCTAAAATATGAATGAAACTCCGAAAAAGCCTAAACTGAGAAAATGCCAACATTAGTCAAAACACCATGTAGCTGAAATATTAACTGAAGGCCAAATTAGCAAAAAATAAATAAAAAAAAGATTGGTAAAACGTCTAACTTAGCAAAAACAGTTAGTAAAGGGCTAAACTATTAGCTAAATTCCAAGTTAGCTTAAAGCACAGAGAAGATGCTAAAATTTGTCAAAAATGCTGGCGTATAGCTGAAATATTAGATAAATTAAAAATTTGCCGCAAAAAATGGAAAAATATCTAATATAGCCAAAGCAGCGAACAAAGGGCGTAAAACTTAGCTAAACTCCAAATTAGCCGATTAAAAATAAAGAAAGCCTAAATGAGCTAAAACAACTACCGTTCAGCTGAAATATTAGCTGAATGCCAAATTAGCCAAAAACACTGAGAAAAATCCTAAATTAGCCTAACAGCTAGCCTGTGGCTAAAGTAATAGCTAAATCCCTAAATAGTCTGGAAATCCTTTGTAATTTCTGAAACAGTTGAAAAAGCTTGTATAAAAAGAGAGTGAATAAATAAACCATAAATAAATAAATAAACCATAAATAAACCATAAATAAATAAATAAACCATAAATAAACCACACTCTTCCGTATGTTTTTTGGTCGTGTACAGCTCTTCAGCTCTTTCAGCTGTTAGAATCTTCAGCTGTTTTAGAGCTGTTTAATGGGGAAATCACATCCATCCTAAACTGGGAATCTGAAAACCATCAACATTTCCTGGAGATTCAACGACAGACGATCCATCCATCAAGAGGGAGCCTCAGACAGAAGTAATGGATGGATTTGTTCTTCTAAGGAAGCAGTCACTCACTGACCCCCCCTCCCGAGAGTGACAGTCCCAGAGGGACCATCATGTCTTCATCACCGGGTCCAAACGTCTTCTTCTCTGCACCGACGTTTCATCTGTCAGATGCCACAGTCAGGAGACGGCGGGCGGATCCTCGTCTCCGTCCAGCTGCCAGTTTTCAGGATAATTTTGAGCTTAGCTAATATATTAGCTTTATGCTAGCTGTTTTGGCTAAAATACATATTTTACCATTTATAGGCTAATTTAGCATTTAGCTAATATTTTAGCCTTATGAAAGCTGTTTTTGCTAATTTAGGCTTTTTTCAGTTGTATTCGCTAATTTTGAGTTAAGCTAATATTTTAACCTTATGCTAGTTATTTTTGCTAATCTATACGTTTTGCCTTTTTTTGTTTTTTGGGCATTTAGCTAATATTTCAGCAGCTTGCTAGCTGCTTAACTAATTATTGCATTATCTCAGTTTTTTGGCTATTTTGGAATTTAGCTACATGCTAGCTGCTTTGGCTGATTTAGAATTGTCTTCAGTAGTTTAGATCAGTTTAGCATTTCGCTAATATTTTAGCTAGCTATTAGCTTCAGCGTTTTCAGCTATTCATGAACTCCCAGAACTCTGAACTCAGGGTGACCTGAACTTAGTCCATGTGAGGAAAAACGGGGAAATATTCATCACCTCCCAACACAAGTAAAAGTCTTACGAACTGGATCTGGGATTAGAGTGAAACCCACCAACCCACAGAGGATCCTGAAGCTCTGGTTTGTGGATTCTACCAGATCCCATCAGCCTGTTTACATCATGAACTGAACTGCTAATGAACATCTTACAGATCAGAGTCAGTGCAGCAGATGTGAGGACTCACAACCGTTAGAGAATCTCTCCTAGAAGACGTCTCTGTACCTTCATCTCATTTCAGTTCACTGCTCTAAATATTGATCTGGATCCAGTTTCTTGGGCCGTTGTCCACCTGAATTTTTCAGTTTCAGGAAAACGAGACCAAATGACCTGCAGACCAACTTGTCCTTCTGAACCTAACACTGAAGTTTCCCATCAGCCCCTGGGGACTCCTCAGTGGTTCTCTGACCTAAACTTCCTCAGGTAACGATTGGACCAGAGTCCTGAAAGACTCTGAATCTGGAGCATCCGATTCTCCGTCTGCAGACCTGGACTCGGTTTCAGCTTCCTCTGTTACTCTGATCAGTTCACCTCCACTGATCAGCAGCATTGATGACGGAGGATCAATGCTGGAATCATTTAAAGAAACCAGCAGCAACATTCACTGATTCTGATGGAGACTCTGGGTGAAGACACTCTGCTCTAGAAATCAATGATGATAACGTTTAAACAACCGTCTCAACTAAAATCTGGATCATGTGATCACCATTGATCAGATCAGATGAGGCTAAGCTAACTGTTAGCTTTTGAGGAGAGGAGTCACAAAATAAAAACTGAAAGACTTGAATCACATTTCAATGAAGCTTCATTATTGAAGGAATCAGTTTGTGTTTTCTCCAATAGGTCTGAGTTTTTACAAATGAAACTCAATTGTGTTTGTAAAGAAGAGTTTGGTTTTAAAGTGCTTTAACGTAGAAATCATTTAAACCAAAGGAAGATAGAAACACAACAAGGGAAAAGGGGCGGAGCTTGATTGACAAACCTCAAAGAATATTCATCTTTTTGTGAATGTTGGACCCCAGATCTTGTAAAAGTTCATCACTAGAAGCTGAAACTCGTCCTCCGTCACCGCTGACCTTCTGCTGGACGCCGTCACATCTGCAGGAAGCCTTTCCATCTCAGGATGAACAAGATGTATTCAGACGTTTACACATCCCTGCTTTCAGAGGACCACGCCGCTCTGAAATACTCATCGACAACAGGAATCGATAACTAATTACAACCTGCACATTACGGCCGTCAGCGCAGGAATGGAGAGAGGTCTTCCCTTCCTCCTTCAGACGACGGCTCAATAACGCCTCCAGATCATTTCTGATGTTTGCATGCTGTCCCGGTGATGGCCCGCGTACCGGGATCCATTTACCAGCTGGGAGCTCCCAGTCAGCACTTTCTTTGGACGATTGAGATTTGTCCTGACGTTGCCCATCGCTCAGTCTCTGCTGTTCTCAGGAAAACATCTCTGCCAACAAAGTTGCACTTCAGAAACCAGAGGAACAATTTACTGCCTCATTCTTCAAGAAGTTCAATATTGATCCATTTAACCAAAAGCAAAACAGATTCTCAAGTCCAACTCATCATATATGGACGTACGGTTCAGGCCCCCGACGTAAAACTTTGATGTTTGGGTGTCCCTAACGCATCGTTTTTTTTTTTTTTTTACTGCTGGCTTTCCCACTGAATCAAAGGAACCGATGTCGGGTTAGGCTACTGGTCCTGAGACCCAGACTGGACCAGTATCCAGACCAGGTACCGACCTCTAGCAGAAGCCAGTCTCTAAGAGATGCCAGTCTCTAGCAGAAGCTGGTCTCTAGCAGAAGCTGGTCTCTAGTAGAAGCTGGTCTCTAGTAGACACCGGTCTCTAATAGAAGCTGGTCTCTAGCAGAAGCTGGTCTCTAGCAGAAGCTGGTCTCTAGCAGACGCTGGTCTCTAATAGAGACTGGTCTCTAATAGAAGCCGGTCTTTAGCAGACGCCGGTCTCTAATAGACATTGGTCTCTAGCAGAAGCTGGTCTCTAGCAGACGCTGGTCTCTAATAGAAGCCGGTCTTTAGCAGAAGCTGGTCTCTAGTAGACACCGGTCTCTACCAGAAGCTGGTCTCTAGATGACACCGGTCACTAGCAGACTCTGGTCTCTAGAAGACACTGGTCTCTAGAAGACACTGGTCTCTAATAGAAGCCGGTCTTTAGAAGACGCTGATCACTACCAGAAGCCGGTCTCTAGTAGACGCCGGACTTTAAAAGACACTGGTCTCTAGTAAGCGACAGAGCCGGCTGCCACATTTTTGGAATAAATGCAGCGGCTACTACTGGAAGATATACGGTATGTTTTCTGTGAGAGCACAATTCCAGTACACACAAATGTTTTGAGGGAGGAGATCACAAAACGGTATATAACTGAAAATACTAGTGAGATGTTCAATCAGATTTTCTCTCTGACTCCTCCCCTCTCAGGGGATTTAGTCAATGAACTTGTTAATAACTTTAATTCCAACATGTCAAATATCATGGATAGAATTGCTCCTAGTAAGGTGAAGGTGATCTCTGGTAGGAAAAAATCTCCATGGAGAAATTCCATTCTGGTAAAGAACGGAAAAAGAGAAT
>NC_050513.1:20523178-20524451 GCF_002922805.2 Oryzias melastigma
TTTCACCCTTGGACAAAAAAACAGATCCTGTTCAAAAACTGCTGCATATAGACTGCTCAAACCTGGATTAAATTATGTTTTGGATAGTGAAGAATACATTTAGCTTTCGAATACATTACATTTTGAGGTGTTTTTAATAGGGAAAGGACTTTGTTACTAAGCTTCATCAGTCATTCATGCTATTGAACATCCATCTCCCTCCTTTCTTGTCTTGGGTGACAGGCATTTACAAGCTCAGTTATATAGATTTGAGCACAAAGGTAAAATGAAAAAAATCACGGTTATTTATAAGCTGCTAACTTGACAGCAATGCATTACCTGTAGCAGTAGAAGGCGCAATTCTTGCACTATTTACATATTATTTTAATAGATAATAAATATTTAAATATACCACAAGATCATGCATTTTCCAAGCTTTAATTCAAGTCATGTATTGTGAAAATCAATTAAGAAATGAGGGAGCTAGCCTGATTTTTGTGTTTGATGTTTCCCTCTCCTCTCCTGCTGGAGTGACTGAGTGCATAGCGATGGCGCCTGGACGCGCACGTCTCTGTCTATAGTAGCAAACAGGCGAGGGCCAATCCAGTAATATATGTCAATGATCTGATCACAGGTATTTGCGAGCACGGTGGCGGTGTTGCGCGTCAACGGCCTGCCTGCTAGACCCGGTGCGCGTGCACTGCCACGACGTGCGTATTAATTCAAGCAGCCCATCCAGACTGATCTATTCAGCTTTTCCACCATGACCTAAGCAGGGATTTACCGGCAAGTGGGTTGGCCGCGCACGCTAATGACATGAGCACGTCGGTACCTTTAACGCAGGCACACGGTGGCGGCGTGCTGAGTGTTCATCCATGATCCTTCCGCTCGTCTCCAGCTGTGATCACCGGAGTGACCAGGCTTTAACAGTCAGGCGCGTGCGTGCGCAGTCATGACATATCCCCTCACTGCAGAGACCGTAGCTGGGAAAATCCGCATAAAAAACCGTTGGTGACTACTCGCGCGCGCGAGTCCGCAACCCGTCTGACTTTCCTCGGTCTGTCTATGTGGTTTCGACGATGCCTGCCATGGTCTGCTGGCCTTGGCTCAAAGTTGACGCCGAACACTCGTTCCCGGTACCCGGTGAAACAATTATCCCTCCTAGGGAGGAGAACGGTTTCAGAAAATGGAGCGTGCTCAGCGACCCTCACAACACCGCCAGCCGAAGACGGCCGAATCGAATATTTTTCGCACAATAAAAGAAGATTAAGCTTTTGAATTAAACATAAATGGC
>NC_050513.1:20525201-20525401 GCF_002922805.2 Oryzias melastigma
TGTATTCTTCATGGTGTGAGATGATGCCTTGCTAAAGGACCAATAGGAATGTCCACAGATTCGTTTACAGGAAGACCCAATGGCTGTGTCCAAATTCAGGTTCTGCATCCTCCCAAGGCCGTGGCCTTCGTGATCTCCGATGTCCAGGTCCTTCGTTAGCGGGTATACCGGATGTTAAGTGCTGTGAATTTGGACGGTCT
>NC_050513.1:20525410-20526439 GCF_002922805.2 Oryzias melastigma
AATTTGGACACAGCCAAAGACTCCAGCAGAGATGGAAGTCTGGATGTTGAGATATTTGTAGAAATCACTGAAGCCAGAACTCTCCACCCCTCCGATATGGCCACCTCCGTCAGAGTCATCTGTAACCTTACCCTGGATGATCTTCAGATTGGACAGAGTTCCTCTATTGAATGTAATCACAGCAGAGACCTCCTTTAAAGAAACAAACGACGGCCGCTTGAATCAATCTTCGGTGACGTTCTCGGCCTCATAAATCATTCGTTGCTGATTGAACAGCAGCCAAAGGTCGTAGTGAACCTCTGCCGAGCTGCTCCGGCGTGGCGGGGAGGACACACTCTCAGCATTTCCAATAAGTCACCACTGTCAATACAGAGGGTATATAAAGTTCAGGCAGTCTCTGTGGCTGTGGATTAAGCCGGCTACAGTCATGTTTGGACGGCTTCATCTATCAAGCACTAAAAGTGAAGGAGATATGCGCCGGCTCATCCCTCTTCTTGTCACACTGTAAGAGCGCGCCGCCGCGTTCATAAATCTTCAGCCTGTTTGCCACAGAGAATTAGCTTGATGTTTGCACTGATCCCTCTGCAACAGATGCTCCTGCAGGCATTTGAAAATCAATGGCCTGTTATGCTGCATCCACTTACTACTGTACGTCTGAAGCTCCGACACGGAGAGACACGGCGCTGGTGTCGGGGGCCTTCACTAACGAGATGATTGGAGCTCGTTTACTGCATGAAACCACAGGCGGCAGCTGAGCAAGAGGTGTCAATGAACCTGTCAGAGGCCACGTCAGAAGGTTAGAACCGGATCAAAGTATCTGTTACCCTTAACCAAATGTTAGTTTGAGATGTGGGTGGGGCTTAAGGCTCTGACTGGGAATTCTGTTACCAGGACTCGTCTGTTACCACGAGTTAAACTAGAAAGGAGAACGGCAGAGACCTCAAAGCCTTCGTGCACTGAAAAAAAGGATTTGTAGATTCAACGCAATTATATAGTGGAAACTCGTTGCACCCAATATTTTTGAGCCAA
>NC_050513.1:20526461-20538247 GCF_002922805.2 Oryzias melastigma
ATAACAGAAATGCGTCAAAGTTACACAATAATATTTAATCAATTCTACAATAGACGTTTTGCCTTTTTTTCAGTGTGGTTGGTAGAGGATGGGAGAGTCTCCCAACGCTACTCAAGCATAGGTGGTGGTCAAAAACCAACACATGCACATTCCCAAGTCACTGATGTGGACGAAGCTTTAGACGAGCGTTTATCTTGATTAATAGACTCAAATTTATCTGAATTTCTTCAGTTTGAAGCAAAAATAAAAACTGTCCAGTTATGTAATTCTTGACCAGAGATGAGTGGTTTAGGATTAATGTGAGTAACATGAAAAAGGAAGAAGCAGAAAAAAACGACTCTAACGAGTCCAACATGAATGATGTGTCATGAAATGTAACTGCACTGTACTCAGTGTTCCTGTTTGAAGTAAACATCAATCTGAGCTGATCTGAGGTCAGAGATTAAACCTCAAGCCTTCAGGATAAGAGCTTCACGAGAACAGAGGCAAGAACATCCAAACACTCTTCATTGTATTTAGAGAAGCACCTGTGAAGGGTCGAGCCGGTCCTCCGGTTGCTCTCTGGCGTTCCTCAAAGTCACACCAACGAGCGTCAGCCTGTGCGCTGCTGTCGACCAAAGCGGCGGGCTGTCGGAGCGGAGATAAGTCCGCTTTAGATGCAGAGGGGTCAGTCCCAATTCTAGGGGAAGAGGAAAAAAGGAATAAAAGCTGTGTTCAATCTTTCTCCCTAAATTACCTTGGCAGATATCAAACAGAGTCCTTCGCTGGCGCTGAATGATAATTGCTCTCGGCTGCCAGGCCCAATACTCAGGGGGTCATCTGTGGCAGCGAGGCTGAATGCTAAAAAGGAATGACGATTGCCTCTTTGCCTTCATTATTTCTCCGGCTTGGTTTTCCGAGGCGCAGTCGGGAGGCACTTTAAGGCCGTTACAACAATCGTGCTAAAAAGGAAATCACTCACTCGCTGGGATTCCATGTCAAAGGGAACGTTTATGCAGGACATTTTTTCACACAGTACCTGCAATGATTTGCTGTTTTCAACTCAATTACCAGATGATTTTAACACTCGCATCTGAGCAGAGTTAACACAGGCGGTCTGTCCTCCAGATCTGACCATTCTCCTCAAAGAAGTCCAGCAGGCCCTCCAGAAGCTCCTGGAACCAGTTTTTATTTTCATGGTTCCTAATGCATCAGATACCACCACAAAGGGAACTTCCACCCTCTCACGTTCTTTCTGTACGGTTTCTTTCACTTGACATCACCACAGCGTCTCTCTGCTGCCGCTACACCATTGAAGTGACAATCAGACATCCAATCATGGTCTGAGTTCTCAGGTTTCTGGTCTAACGTGGAGGCAGGATGGTCCCACGTCCAAAAACATCCTTTAATCAGAGTCAGTCCTTCACTGTGATGTTTCTGGGAGTTTAGCTTCAGGTGTTGGTTTTCTACAGAGGTGTGGTCTACTGGATTTATATCTATATATTTGTTTTTGATTTATGTTGCAGTTCCTCCAATGACCACTGGGGGCTGGATTAGAAGAGGACTACTGTCTGATCCAGTCAGACCTCAGAGATGTCCTGTCCAGGTGGGTCGGCCCAACTCGTGTTTAACTCAGAATAACTGTTAACATCGTTGCTGACGGACTGTTTCCAGTCGTTTGTTGAAAGTGTGATTTATTAATGTCTTGATTTTAGCAGTAAGATCAGAGCCAGAAAACGGTTATAACACCTCGAGTGGTGACATGTGAACATGAGTTTTAAACGTAGAAACCAGAACTTCCATTTATCAACGGTTACTTAGACTGTTCGTTGGAATGGTCGGTTGCCGAGGCGACAAGAACGTCACACGTCTGTAAATCTAACAAACGTTTCAGGACTGGAGATGACTGACTGACAAGAAACAAGTGTTCAGGTAAAAGACCGTCCGACTGCTACAACCACAGAACCTGCAGCGGGTCGAACAGAACCGACTCCTTCACCAACCAGCCTGTGTGTTCTAACGGCTCCACAGGAAGCCCCGCCTCCAAACCACAGGAGCTCCAGCCGGTGAAACCACTGAAGTGAAAGCGCCGAGACAAAAACAAACAAAGAAGCCGTCAAAGCGTGCGTCCGCTCCGATTACCGCCGGCTCCAGCGCCACATCTGCTCCGATCCGACCCGTTTGATTCTTAATTAAGTGTGAAGGTGAGGATCAGCAGCACAAATCTCTCTGCACCTGTTCTGGTTCTGGTTCTGCTTTGAGGATGATGCAGAGGGAATCCACCAGCAGGAGTGGGTCTGGGTCCAGGTTCTGGGTTCTGCTCTGAGGATGATGGAGCTGGAATCCAGCAACAGGAGCCGGTCTGGGGTCCAGGTTCTGGGTTCTGGTTCTGCTCTGAGGATGATGCAGCTTCAATCCACCAGCAGGAGTGGGTCTGGGTCCAGAATGAGGGTTCTGGTTCTGCTCCCAGCCCGGATGTATTGCCAGTCCTCCAGCCAGCAGGAGTGGGTCTGGGTCCAGAATGAGGGTTCTGGTTCTGCTCCCAGCCCGGATGTATCGTCAGTCATCCAGCCAGCAGGAGTGGGTCGGGTTCCAGGTTCTGGGTTCTGGTTCTGCTCCCAGCCCGGATGTATCGCCAGTCCTCCAGCCAGCAGGAGTGGGTCTGAGTCCAGGTTCTGGTTCTGCTCCCAGCCCGGATGTATCGTCCAACCTCCAGCCGGCCGTGTTTCCGTCTCATCCCATATTGATGCTCAACAAACTCCTGACCCGCATTCCTGCACAGACGCTTCCCGCCGCTGAATAATGCATGCTGGGAAAAGACGCTTCACCTCCACCGGCCCGCTGCGCGGCTCCGGGAACTATGATGGAGGAACCACGGTGGAGCTGCTGGGACGGTTCTGCTTTGGTTCTGTGTAGATGGACGGGGCGCATGTTCACCAGAACACGCTTCTGATGATGATGATGATGAAGGTGTCTCAGCAGGATGATGTCATCACTCTGACCCTCAGAATCTCCCTCCTCACATCAGCTGATCACATCTGTGTCTCTGGGGGGAGGGGCAGCTTCTGTGAGGAGGATGAACCGAGTCAGGATGAAGGTCACAGAGAAACTCCGAGTCACTTCCTGTACGACTCCTGCAGAAACTCTCTGCTCCTGGCTGAGCAGGACTGAGGGAGGAGAGTCCACTTTCAGACCCACAATGCACCTGGTCTCACCTAGTCTCCCCAGGTCTCAACTGGTCTTATCTGGTTGCATATTCCAGAGTCCGGTTCTGCTGTCTGCCGGGTCAGACGTTCTCAGGTTCTGGATCATTTCCTCTCCATGTTGACAGTAACTGAGTCCGGACTTCTCTCAGAACCTCGGCTCCATCAGGAACACCACCTGCAGTTCCTTGGCGCCCACACCCGGTTACCATGGAGACCAGCGAGCAGCTGTCTCTTATGCCCCGCCCCCTCTGAGGCTCCTCCAGATGTTGGCAGCTCCTCTTCTCACGGATTCTCAGCCTCTGGCCCAGAACTGTCAGCAGGAGAAATGTTCTGGATGATCCATGCTGTGCTGAGCCGAGCCGGACAGCCGGGCCGGAACATCCATTAGTCTTTATGCTCCAGCAGTGCATCATGGGAGAGCGTGGGGCTCTGTTAAAGGTCAGTTTAGACATCCAGAGGAGAGTTTGCTGTTTTTGAAGAAACCTTAGAAACAGAACTTCTGCTGGTTCTGGTTCTGAAGGTGGAGAACCGTCCTGCCATGTGAGAGTGAAGCTCACTACCAATAACCCAAAACCCTGAAGGAACATCTGAAACCCGGGTCATAGAAAGCTCAGAACTGATGGTGCAGGTGGAAGGTCGTGACATCAGAACCAGGATGATCCAAATGAGACGACTGAACGAGTCATCAGGACGACTGTGTGTGAGAACCAAATACATCTTTGTAATAACTGAGAGTGTGGCCACAAACGTCCATCTTCTCTGACCTCATCATAGCCGCCATCTTTACAAACGTCCATCATCTCTGACCTCATCATAGCCGCCATCTTTACAAACTTCCATCTTCTCTGACCTCATCATAGCCGCCATCTTTACAAACATCATCTCTGACCTCCTCAAAGCCGCCATCTTTACAAACTTCCATCATCTCTGACCTCATCATAGCCGCCATCTTTACAAACTTCCATCTTCTCTGACCTCATCATAGCCGCCATCTTCACATCCATCTTCTCTGACCTCCTCAAAGCCGCCATCTTTACAAACTTCCATCATCTCTGACCTCATCATAGTTGCCATCTTTACAAACATCATCTCTGACCTCCTCAAAGCCGCCATCTTTACAAACGTCCATCTTCTCTGACCTCATCATAGCCGCCATCTTTACATATGGCCGACAACTTCACAAGCAGCCGTCATCTTTAAAGAAGGCCACCACATTTATGAATGACTGCTGCCATCTTTACAAAAGACCAAAATCTCTACAAACCGCCACTATGTCTCCAAATGGGCGCCTTTCTTATAAATGGGCGCCATTCTTACAAACGGCCGCCCATTCCATAATGGGAGACACTTTCACAAATGGCTACTATTCTTGTGGCTCATGACCTTTTCTGACAGAGGGGGTCCTGAGGACGACTTGTGCCAAACTCGGGCTTCTATCACTAAACACGTTTTTTTTTAAATATCAACCAGACCAGCTCGGCTGAAGGAACTTATTTACATGAAAACCCCCAAAACTCAGAGTTTATGGACCCACAGGAACAGGTGGATTCCAGGAGTTACCGAACAAAAACGGGACATTTCAGACGTTAGGTGTCAAACTCAATCACACACACAAACCCAAACACACCTTATGTCGCGGGACGAACAGGATAAAGAGGTATTAAACACTCTAACAATACATTTATAAAACTTTAAAACTGTAACTTTTAACATAATTATCAATAATAAAAAGGCAGGAATATTATTACAGAATAAATCAACTTAAACCTTAAATAACTTTCAATATTTTACTCTCCATAAAAATATATTTGGTCAAAATTATACAAGTTAGAAATGAGCTCAAGATAACGTTAGTCATTAATAACAATAAAATGATCTGGAGGGCCGGATAGGATTACCTGGAGGGCCGGATAGGATTACCTGGAGGGCCGGATCCGGCCCCCGGGCCGTGACTTTGACACATATGATGTATGCAGACTGTCAGCGGTGTACGTTTAGGATCAATGCTGGGTCATGAACTTATTCCATTACCTGATGGTCCAAATGACGGTTCCGGTTCTGATTGACCTCCTCTGTGAGGAACAGAGGATGGACCGGGCTTTGGACCAGACACAGTCCCTGGTGTTCAGCAGCAGTTCTCCAGCACAGGTTCAGGTGAGAGGCGGTCTTTGGAGTTCTTCATGTCCGCAGTTTGGACTAAATCCAACATTTTTAGAATGTTTAAGGCTAATTTACGCATGTTTCAATAATGTAGGCTATTCTGAAGTTCAGCTTATATTTATATTCATAAATATCAACATACTTGCTATCAGCTTCAGTGTTTTAACTATCAATTTAAGCATCTTCAGCTGTTAATCCATCCCAGGTAATGCTGTATATCTAGTCTTTAAATGTCTTTTTATGAAGATTACAGAAACTATTTAAACGAGTCTATGTCTGTAAATATTTACGTTTAGACTTTAATTGTTTCACTTTTTCTGTTAGCTTACACACTGACTCCGCCCCCACCAGAGGAGAAAACGGTGATGTGGCCCTCACCAGGAACAGTTTGTGGCCCCCTGGTCTAAAGCCTTTCCAGAGACTACCTGAGGGTCTGTTGTCATGGTAACCAGCGATGGAGGGGGTGGGGTTCCCGTGTCCACGGTGCAGGAGCGGTCCAGCTGATAAACACCGATGCTTTTGCCTCACACAGCACTTCCTGCGGCGCCGAGGGACCGCACACTTATTAGTTCTGGACGCGCGGCCCGCTCCGTCCCAGGATGCTGCGACAGCGGCAGGATGTTGCGACAGCGGCAGGATGCTTCGACAGCTGTAGAACGCTGCGACAGCTGCAGGACGCTGCGGCAGCTGCAGGACGCTGCAACAGCTGTAGAACGCTGCGACAGCTGCAGGATGCTTTGACAGCTGCAGGATGCTTGAACAGCTGCAGGATGCTTTGACAGCTGCAGGATGCTTTGACAGCTGCAGGATGCTTGAACAGCTGCAGGATGCTTTGACAGCTGCAGGATGCTTGAACAGCTGCAGGATGCTCCGACAGCTGCAGGATGCTGCGACAGCTGCAGGACGCTGCGACAGCTGCAGGATGCTTGAACAGCTGCAGGATGCTCCGACAGCTGCAGGATGCTCCGACAGCTGCAGGATGCTGCGACAGCTGCAGGACGCTGCGACAGCTGCAGGATGCTCCGACAGCTGCAGGTGGGCTGTTGATCTCTCTGGAAGGTGAGTCCAGGTGGATCAGACTAGAGTTCCTCCTCTGGAGACGTTCTTCTGCTCCAGCAGGACGTGGTGAACTGGTGCACAGAAGAACCTGCAGAATCAGAACTCTCCAGAACCTGGAGGTCAGCTGACCACACCTGTGTGATCTGAGGAGAGTACACCTGAGCGTGAGCTGGATCTGTTTCTAAAAATACCAGCGTGTTTGTCAGATGAGTCACGCGCTCGCTGCTGCACCCGCCGCGGTGGTCGCTGCAGGCCGTCATCCGTGTCCTTATGACCTTCACACACGTGTTCTCGTTACCTGCTGGTAGAAAACCTTCTTCTTTGGAGGTTCAGATGTTCTGCTGACCCGGCAGGTCGTTATGAAACAGGCAGAACCTCCAGAATGTTCTTCAGTTCAAACCTCAGAACAAATGTAGGACGACCTGAACTCTGATCACCTGATCTCTGATCACCTGATCTCTGATCACCTGATCTCTGATCACCTGAACTCTAATCACCTGATCTCTGATCATCCATCATGGTGAATGTAAACAGTAAATTTATGAGTTTTATATACTAAATGTATTACTTTAAATCTCACAATTTTTTAAGGTTTTTTATATAAATATACAACTTTTAATCTTGTTAATTAACAGTTTTTTTTGTAAATATACTCATTTTAAACTTGTAGGTTTTATTGTTTTTTCTGGTAAATTTACAAGTTTTATTAAAGTTAATTTACAATTTTTAATGTCATAAATTACGTGTTATTTTTCTTTTACATTTACAACTTTAAATCTCATAAATGTTTACATGTTTGTCTTGTAAATGTAATTTGGTAAAAAAACAACTTTTTTTCTAGTAAATTTACAACTTCAAATCTTATGAATCTTGAAGTTTTTGTTTTTTAAATGTATAACTTTTGACCTTGATCATTTACGAGTTTTAATCTGGTAGATTAAAAGTCATAAATGTCTCCTCTTTATCCTGTGACTCTTTAATCTCAGAACTGATCAGTTACTTCACTCTGTTGTTCTTCATCCTCGGGGAGATCTTCATGTCTTTACTACCAACGTGTCCATGCCTGTCAGCGATTCTGAATGTGAGGATTTGTCCGCTCAGACCCCCCCAGACCCCCCCACCCCCCCGTAATTGAGTCCTGCATCCGTTCCGCCTGTCAGCTCGGCTCCTTTAGAGCCGGTTCCTCCAGAAGATAATCCAGATCCGATCCTGAGCCGGAGTCAGAACCTTTTGTTGTGGCTTTAAGCAGAAATTGGATTACGGCGCCGTTCGCTCCACTGTAAACGCGGCGGCGGCGGCGGCAGGAAGCACGCTCCAGCGTCAGAGAGGAGACTCCTCCATCCTGGAGGAGCAGGAAGAGCAGGAGGTCTGAGGGAGTTTAGAGGAACTCTAACCGTGAAAGTGGACTGATGACCTTCAGGTCCAGGACACCGTCTGCAGCACTGAGGACCGCTGGGTTTCTCCTGAGGTACAGGAGAAGGTTTGGCCTTCTGAGGGGGAGGGGCCTCAGAATCTGGTTTGGAAAGGTGATCTGAGCCAATCAGAAGGACTTTCTGGAAGGAAAACTGAAGGTTTTAGGTCTAAAACCAAAGTGAACCTTCTGAAGTCCTGAGGTTCTTCTAGAACACCAGTATCAAACTCAATCGCACACAGGCCGAAACCCAAAACACGCCTGAGGTCGAACAGGATCAACATTTACTAAACACTAAAACCAGATTTTAAACTTTTTAACATAATTGTGAACTAGATATATTCCATTACCTGTGATTATCCTAGTGTGAATGATGGAAGCTGAACTTGACCGCTGAAGATACTGGTGCTGAAATCCTGAAATTGATAGCTGAAGATACTGAAATTGGTAACTAAAAACACTGAAGCCGATAGCTGAAAACACTGAAAGTGATAGCTGAAAATGCTGAAGGTGATAGCTGAAAATGCTGAAGGTGATAGCTGAAAACGGTGAAGCTGAGAGCTGAAATGCTGAAGCTGATAGCTGCTGAAATTGTTAACTAAAAACGCTAAAGGTGATAGCTGAAACACTGAAGCTGATAGCTGCTGAAATTGGTAACTAAAAACACTGAAGCTGATAGCTGCTGAAATTGGTAACTAAAAACACTGAAGCTGATAGCTGAAAATGCTGAAGGTGATAGCTGAAAACGGTGAAGCTGAGAGCTGAAAACGGTGAAGCTGAGAGCTGAAATGCTGAAGCTGATAGCTGCTGAAATTGTTAACTAAAAACGCTGAAGGTGATAGCTGAAAATGCTGAAACTGATAGCTGAAACACTGAAGCTGAAGATGCTGAAATTGATTACTAAAAATGCTAAACCTGATAGCCAGTTTAAATATTAGCTCAAACCAAATCAGCCTTAAAGTCTAAAAAATAACTGCGTTCAGCTGAAACAGCTAGCATGTAGCTGAACTATTAGCTAAACTCCAAAACGGTCCAAAAAACTGTAAACCTCCTTCTGATGCTAAACTTGATCTTGTAGTCTTGAGTTCCCATGATCCTTTGCTGGTTCTGGTTGGTGGAGGAATCCTCCTCTGTTGCCTCTAAACCCTCAGAGAACACGTCGTCTTCTGAACCGTGTTCGTCAGACACTTCTTCTCCTGGATGTTGACACTAATCTGTGGAGTGAAACCACGGTTTGAAGGAGGGATGGTTCTTATCGGACAGACATCTTCCGTCTGCGTGAGTGAGATAAGTCCCTGTGCTCGTCTGCTCTGATGACAGCTTCAGATAAAACGTCTTCACTCACAAACTCTTCATCTGCAGGAACAACAACGACTCTTAAAGCTGGAATCAGAACTGCAGCTGATGAGGGAGATTCTCTAGAGCCGGGACGACGCGCTGAAACATCAGGAAACCTGGATGTCGGACTGACCACGGGTCTGGGGGGTAGAAATGAGGTTCAGGTTCTGGAGGATCCTCAAACTTCCTACAAATGAACAAGAGTCTGGAGTTGATAGAGAGAATCCTCCAGACCTCCAGCATTATCTGGGATTGAGTTACAACGATGAGCATCAGAGCGAGCAGAACCCTCAGTTTGTGCCTAGTACTGTGTCTAGTACCAATTCGAGTCCGGTACCATATCTAATCGGTGTCTGGTACCGCATCTGATACCTGCTTGGGTTCTGTACAAATACCTTGAATTTAACGCTGTTATGTGTGACCACTTTGTGATGAGAACTTCTCGACCAGCATGCGTCTTAAGGCATCTTTAATGTATCTTAAAGGTATCTTGAAGGTATCTTGAAGGTATCTTGAAGGTATCTTGAATGTATCTTAAAGGTATCATGGAGGTATCTTGAAGGTATCATGGAGGTATCTTGAAGGTATCTTGAAGGTATTGTGAGGGTATTTTGAAAGTATCTTGAATGTATCTTGAAGGTATTATGAAGGTATCATGGAGGTATCTTGAAAGTATCATAAAGGTATCTTGAAGATATCTTGAAAGTATCTTGAATGTATCTTGAAGGTATCTTGAGGGTATTATGAAGGTATCTTAAAGGTATCATGGAGGTATCATGGAGGTATCATGAAGGTATCATGAAGGTATCTTGAAGGTATCATGAAGGTATCTTGAATGTATCTTAAAGGTAAAGGTATCATGAA
Organism: Oryzias melastigma; assembly: GCF_002922805.2. Lineage (NCBI taxonomy): Eukaryota > Metazoa > Chordata > Actinopteri > Beloniformes > Adrianichthyidae > Oryzias > Oryzias melastigma. The sequence continues at coordinate 20,536,479 of NC_050513.1, forward strand.
GGTATCTTAAAGGTATCTTAAATATATCTTGAAGGTATCTTGAAGGTATCATGAAGGTATCTTAAAGGTATCATGGAGGTATCTTGAAGGTATCTTGAAGGTATCTTGAAGGTATCTTGAAGGTATAAATAAGGACGACAGAAGTTCCCCGTTTGTGACTCCTGTCTCCTCTAAACTCTTCATCCCGTCTTCATCCACCTCCTCTCCGACTCTCCTTCATTATTCCAAAGATATCCTCCTTCAACATTTATGCTCCTTCCTTTCCTGGGGGTTCCAGAAGCGATTACACTCTGACCTTCCTCCGTTTTCCTCTCTGCAGGAACATTTCTCATTAAATCTTCATCTACATTTGATGAAAAATACTTTCCTGGTTTCATTTGTTGACCCGGGTCCAGCCTCCCCTGATGAGATCAAAGCAGACTGGACTCACACAGATGGGGGGGTGATTATGTAGATGATGAAACTGTCCTGGTGGGGGTCCAGTCATTTGGTTTTCTCCTCGAGGGCCACATACCCTGCTCTGGCATGTTCTTATTGGCTGAACACACCTGAACCAGGTAATTGTTTGAGTCCCTACTCATGACTGATTACCTGGTTCAGGTGTGTTCACCCAATAAGAACATGCCAGAGCAGAGTATGTTGGAAAACACGCAGGAAGGTGGCTCTGGAGACAGGTTTAAGGTGGTCTTAGATAATTAGAGACAGGTTTAAGGTGGTCTCAGTTGGGTTTAGGCAGGTTTAAGGTGGTCTCAGATGGTCTCAGACAGTTTTAAGGTGGTCTCAGATGGTCTCAGACAGGTTTAAGGTGGTCTCAGTTGGGTTTAGGCAGGTTTAAGGTGGTCTCAGATGGTTTCAGACAGGTTTAAGGTGGTCTTAGATGGTCTCAGGCAGGTTTAAGGTGGTCTCAGATGGTCACAGACAGTTTTAAGGCGGTCTCAGTTGGTCTCAGACAGTTTTAAGGCGGTCTCAGTTGGTCTCAGACAGTTTTAAGGCTTTCTCAGATGGTCTCAGGCAGGTTTAAGGTGGTCTCAGATGGTCACAGACAGTTTTAAGGTGGTCTCAGATAGCCACCGACAGTTTTAAGGCGGTCTCAGTTGGTCTCAGGCAGGTTTAAGGCGGTCTCAGTTGGTCTCAGACAGTTTTAAGGCGGTCTCAGATAGTCACAGACAGGTTTAAGGCGGTCTCCGATGGTCTCAGACAGTTTTAAGGTGGTCTCAGATGGTCACAGACAGTTTTAAGGCGGTCTCAGGCAGGTTTAAGGTGGTCTGAGATGGTTTCAGGCAGTTTTAAGGCTTTCTCAGATGGTCTCAGGCAGGTTTAAGGCGGTCTCAGTTGGTCTCAGGCAGGTTTAAGGTGGTCTCAGATGGTCTCAGGCAGGTTTAAGGCGGTCTCAGATAGTCACAGACAGTTTTAAGGCGGTCTCAGATGGTCTCAGACAGTTTTAAGGCGGTCTCAGTTGGTCTCAGGCAGGTTTAAGGCGGTCTCAGATGGTCTCAGGTAGGTTTAAGGCGGTCTCAGATGGTCTCAGGCAGGTTTAAGGCGGTCTTGGTTGGTCTCAGGCAGGTTTAAGGTTTTCTCAGATGGTCACAGACAGGTTTAAGGCGGTCTCAGGCAGGTTTAAGGCGGTCTCAGATAGTCAAAGACAGTTTTAAGGCGGTCTTAGATGGTCACAGACAGTTTTAAGGCGGTCTCAGGCAGGTTTAAGGTGTTCTCAGATGGTCTAAGACAGGTTTAAGGTGGTCTCAGATGGTCTCAGGCAGGTATAAGGT
>NC_050513.1:20538345-20548101 GCF_002922805.2 Oryzias melastigma
TTTAAGGTGGTCTCAGATGGTCTCAGGCAGGTTTAAGGCGGTCCCAGGTCTCCTAATCCCCTCTGAACAGCTGCAGATGGAGTTTGCGGTGATTGTGATGACTCTGCCTCCAGCCCACACAAAGACCTTTTATGGAGGCACCGGTGAGTCGTATTTTTTTTTTCTGGATGAGGAATGTTGGAGGGAATTTGCGCAGCCCATTAATGCCACCTCGGTTCCTCACCACTTAACTGCATATATATTGACTGTGAAGATTTCATATTCATGTGTTTAAGCTGCAGCTACCCAGGGAGCAGAATGCAATCAAAGGCCTCTCCGCTGAGCTTCCTGCCTGCATCTTAATTCCTGTTTGAGGAGCAAAAGTTTGGCTGCAGCCGTGTCACCGGGGGCTTTTAATGGCGCGCTCATCGAGCCAAGAACCCCTCAGCCTTCTATTCCACACCTTCACTCCACCTTTATCTCTGCCCCCTCCAATTTGATGTGCTGCGGCGGAGAGCGGCGATCGATAGAGCGCGGGAACGGCAGCCTGGAGAGCGCCGACCTGAATGACAGTTCTGGGACCCGGTTGAGTGATGGAGCGCTGCTGCCAGCTTAATTAACTTCCAGTTGAGTCCTCAGTATTCACACTCAGCCCCCCGCTGTCGATCCCTCCCCCATTACCTCCACGCTGGAACTTAAACATAAACAAAGCACCAATTAAAGGCGGAGACGCGGCCCGGGGCTCCGCCCACGCCTGTGCTTGTGCTGCAGAGAGGATAGAGTCGTCCTGCAGCCTCAGAGACGACAGATCTCTATTAAAGGTTTCACTTCTGCCCCCGTCACTTTGGGTCAGAAGCTCGTTTGCTGAGGCGCTCGGTAGACTGAGCCTGAAAATGAGGCGGCAGCAGCTTCCTGCATGGAGGATGCTCAGCCGGGTGTCGGGGGGGGGGGGTAAACATGGCAGCGGCACGCGTAGCCCCTCCCCCTCAGACGCCTGTTTTCCCAGCAAACACCAGCAAAGCCTGAGTCCACACAGAGCCCACGCCGTCTGTCTGCTCCCACTGTTCAATGGGTCGACCCCGACGCCGTGTCCAGCTGAGACCTGCACTGTGACCCCGCCCCCTCATCAACGGCTGAGCCTCTCCTCTGTGGAACACAGAAGGTGACCACGGCCACGTTTACCAGCACTGCAGAGGAGAAACAGAAGAAAGGAACATCTCTGAGAACGACGGCTGAACTCTGCGCTCTGAAGGACTGGAAGAGTCCTGAGGATGAGTCAGCAGAACGACTGAGCGCGGTCCAAACCCAACAACAGCCCAGAACACAGAACTGAGGAGCGAGTTCTGGACGGGGAGGAAAACAGACATACGGTGGCCCTGGAGGTCAAATCACACCAAAAAAAACAATTCAAGATCACAACCAGAACTGAAAGAATAAAGCAAGAACATCCTGGAAACCCAAACTAAATTCAGAAACGTTAAAAAACAAACACAAGAAGAAGAGTAGCATTACCTGATGATCCTAGTGTGCTTTAGCACAAAGTAGTTGCTGAAGCTTTTTGATGAAAATTTGCTGTAATTTCTGATAGGATTTGCTGAAAAAGCAAAAGATATTTGCTAAAATGGTAAATTTGCAAAAAGACTAGAAATGGCGTTAATTAATTATAAAAGATTGGGAAGTTGACCTAAATTTCTGAAAAAACATGTACTAAAAATCTCTAAATTATGTCAATTTTCTAAAATATTTAGTGTGTTGCTAAAATATTAGCTGAACTCCTAAATAGCATAAAAAGGTAGATGCCAGATCAGCCAAAATCATAAAAATATTAGTTAAGTACTGAAGTTTGTATAGGCTGATTTAGAGATTAGCTTCTATTTTAGCAACATGCTAACATTTCTGAATAATTTAGTTTACTGAGGAATTTTAGGGACTTTTGGATTTTAGCTAACATTTTAGCAACATGCTAACATTTTTGGGTATTTTTTTAACGATTGAGGTATTTAGCTTCTATTCTAGAGAATTTCCCCATTGTGGGAGTAATAAAGGATTTGATTGATATTTTAGCAACATGCTAACATTTTGGGCTAATAAGTTACCAACTGAGGATTTTTTAGGCTAAGTTTGAGTTTAGTTTCTATTTCAGCAACATGCTAACATTTCTGACTAATTTAGTTTACTAAGGTATTTTACGCACTTTTGGATTTTAGCTTCTATTTTAGCAACAGCCTAATATCGTCGACTTATTTAGGTTACTGAGGATTTTTTGTCTATCTTGGAGTTAATTAGTATTTGAGCAACGAGTTAAATTTTTAGGTAAACTTGGGATCTACTGAGGTCTTTTAGGCTAATTTGGAGTGTGGCTCAGGTTTAAGCAGCACTAAATATTTTAGCATGTGTTAGGGATTTTTAAGCATTTTCAGTATATTTCTTCAGAAATGTAGGTCAACTTCAGCGCTCTCTCATAGTTCTTTCAAATCTTTTAGCAAATTTATCATTTAGTAAATTCATTTTCAGCAAAAAGCTTCAACATCTTCAGTGACGACTTTCAGCTAAAATCTTTCCCACCAGGATGACTGCAGTAATGCTACTGTTTTAGTTGGTTTTAAAGTCCAGGACATTAGATACTATATCGTTTTAGTAGTTGGAGATCAGGATGTGAATCCTGACTCAGCCTCAGCCTCGAGACTTTCTTCCTGCTTGGATGGCCGTGGGGGCGGGGCCACAATGACTCGACTCCCACACAGTGCTGATGTTTCTTTTTGTTTCCTCCTTTTTTATTTTTAGAAAATACTGTCGTATTTGAATAGAAAAATGCAGAAAAAGTTTGTACAGGTGTGTAGCCAGTCTCACGTAAGGCAAACCTGCAAACCCACAACCGTCTGACAAACGGAGAAAAGTCCACATTAAAAACCCAACGGAGAAACATCTTTAAAAACTGCATTTTCCTCTTTTTTCTGGTGTTTAGATGCAGATGAAGAGAGGCATGATGGGAGTTTGGATTCATATTTACACTCATTCACAAGTCTGGCAGGTTTTTTTGTTTTTCACGTATTGCTAGCATATGACGAGTTGAAATATCGAACATAGAATTCTTTACAAACATATCCAACTAATATTCATACAAAAATTCTTTTTTCTGGATGATACATTTCTGGTCACATGGTGGCTGAGGCGGAGCGAGACCGCCGGGAGGCGGAGCGAAACCGCCGGGCAGAAGGCGGAGTCGCTCCGGCCGGGATGGGAGGGAGGGATCTGAGCAGAGCGGTGGCGCCCGGCGCTCCGGCGCGGTGATTCTGGTCATAGTGACGAGTCGATGACGCACAGTCAGAGAAAAGAACCGACATTTTTTGGGTGGGGATATACTGAAACACTCACGTCAAACTGAAGCACGAGCGGAGAGAACCAGAAAGAAACGACAGCAGAAGGAACGCTCTTCTTTTTTAAAACATAACGCGTCTTCCCGCCTTTTTTAACGTTTTCATAAATACCCAAAACTCCAGTCCGGCTCCTGCATGGCACAAAGTCTGACTTCTGGAAAATATTAACAGTCATTTCTGGTCGCGTCCCTTTTTGGTAAAACCTCCCATGATGCTTTGCTCCACACGGAGCTCCTACTAAAATAACATTCACTTTCCTCACGAGTTCCCGCCACGTGTTTGTACATCTGAAGAAGGCGTGGTAACAAAATAATTTCTGTTAAACTTTGGAGTCTGTGCTTTCGGGTGTCCGCCGGTTGTGGGCGGCGGCCTCCCCGCCCCGCCGAGCTATACGCGGGTGGTGGAGTGTCCGTGCGGCAGGTTGGTACTGTTCTGGCTGCCGCCGAAGGTGTTGAAGTTGTGCAGCGGCTGCATGGCCGCCAGCGCGTTGGGGATCATGGTGATGGTGCTGGGGGTCATCAGCGGGATGTCGTCCGGCGAGCGGCGCAGGGTGAGGGTGTAGTCGGGGGGGCAGGCGAGCCGCAGCGCGTCGTGGCTCTGCAGGGACTCGCACTCGTGGTGGTGCTCGTGCTCCAGCTGCTGCTTCACCTGCAGAGACATCAGCTCCTCGCTCTGCAGGTGCGCCACGTCGTTGGCCGTGGACGGCGCGCTGGCCGGCGCGGCGTTGCGCTGCGGCGTGGGGAGGCGGCGGTTGGACTCGTGCCGCCGTTTGTCCTTCTTGTAGTAGAGCGCGGCGAAGGCCAGGATGTTGAGGAAGAGCAGCGACGCCCCCACGGCGATGGTGACGCTCAGCTCGGTGGAGTAGTCCCTCTTGGTCTCGATGACCACGGTGGACTCGTCGCTCAGGTCGCCGCTCAGACGCTGGTCCGTGCCCTGCTTGTTGTTGGCGGAGGGGATCCCCGGGTGGCGCGTGGTGGACGGCCAGTTGTTCTTGCCGGGGAAGCGCTTGGTGTACGGGTAGGGGGTGGTGTCCTGGGGCGGGATCTTGGTGGTGGTGGACACGTACTGGAAAAACTCATTGATGTTGTGAAGATGGGGGACCAGTTCCAGCCAGAAGGCCACCTTGGTGGCTCGGTAGTGGTCCCGGACTCTGGGTTTGAGGCCGATGTGGAGGTAAAGCTGGTCTTTGGGGTTGTACTTGGTCCAGGCCACCTCCTCAAAGCGGTTCGGCTTGGTGTGGATGAACTTGGTGTCCTGAGGAACCGGCTGGTTGGGGTCCCTGAAAGAGGACAGAGGGAGCGGTTCGTCGGTTAGTGTCTTGAGCTGAGTTCTGAGGTTTTCGTAAACACATTTGATGGTCTACCCAGCAGAGAGACGACAACTCAACTTCAAACAAATGACACAAACTGAAGCAAAGCCTTAGGGTCAATAAAACCACAAAACCAATGCCAGAATACTTAACTGAGACCAATCGTGGAACACCAAGTCTGAAACCAGCTTAAATTGATAGCTAAAAATACGGAAGCTAATAGTTAGCTAAAATATTAGGAAAGTGCCAATTAGCTAAAAACAAGTAAATTAGCCAAAACAGCTAGCATGTAGCTGAAATATTAGCTAAACTCCAAATTAGGTTAAAGAAAAACTGGAAAAAGGTCTAATTCAGCCAAAACAGTTTGAGGGGCGGGGCCAAATGAGGGGGAGGGCCAGATCCAGCCTGCGGGTCCATAGTTTACCCCTGCTTTAGACCAATGAGGATGTAAGAAAATAGATCACAATTAGATCAAATGTTTACAGAACACTGGACCAGTTTATAATAAATATTATGAATAAAACAAAGAGTAAACAGATCTGGACATTAAGATGATAATGATCCAGTTATAGAACATTAACAAGTGTTAGTGTTGAGGAGTCTGTACAGAACTGTTGGTAGACGTTCATTAATGTAAATAATATCTATATACAAGCATATTAACACTTTTAAACATTAGAAGACATTCACACCTCTAAGTACTATCTTAATAATGTCCCATGAAGGTTTATAAACATTTTACTAATGAATGTTTGAGTCTCAGAGCTGGAATATTATACACAATATGTAATGTGGTTCAATACAAATGTTTGAAATTCTACTTTATTGTGTTCTTTCCAAGATCAATAGACCATCCATCATCCATCCATTCATCATCCATCCATCATCCATCCATCATCCATCCATCATCCATCCATCCATCCATCATCCATCCATCCATCCATCCATCATCCATCATCCATCCATCATCCATCATCCATCATCCATCATCCATCATCCATCCATCCATCATCCATCTATCCATCCATCCATCATCCATCCATCCATCATCCATCCATCCATCCATCCATCCATCCATCCATCCATCCATCCATCCATCCATCCATCCATCCATCATCCATCCATCATCCATCCATCATCCATCCATCCATCATCCATCTCTGTATCTAAAGCTAACCAGTTAGAGTTCCTCTCTGATATTGGTAAACTGTAAACACAATATTTCATTTAGTACTAATACATACAGACGTGCTGCTGAATCCTCATTAAACTCTAATATTGCTGGTTTACTTTTATTTTTTAAAAACACAAATATGAATCATGTTAGTGGAAATCATGACTTTGTTATTCTGTCAGATGAGTGTGAACTTCAAACAGGAACATCCTGCAGAGATAGTGAATTATTCTGATGAACTCCTGGTATAAAAACATGAGAAACTCATAATAATCCTGTTTGATTTGACCTGTGATAAAATTGTTCTAAAGCTTTCTCTGAGACTACGGGAACTTCCTTACATCCAACAGCCACATTTCATGAGAAGGTGTTTCTGCTGACGGCCGGCGCCGCCGACGGCTCCGTCTGCTGAAGAAGCCGTCTCATTAAAAAGCCTTAAAGGAGTGGTGAAGCTCCGCCCCCCAGCTGCTGCAGACATACGGAGCGCTGCTAGCGGGAGCTGGGATTCCACTGAAACATGTTGTCCGGTCCTAACATATGTCTGAACAGATCCCGCCCTAAATACACGAAGGAAAACAAAGCCTGAGGCCCCGCCCACCTGCTGAATACCTGCTGCTCTGGTTAATGTTTCTCTCTGGTTAATGATTGGTGAAGAATACGTTATTCCTACAGACAAACTGCACTTTAGAGACTTTGTAGAGTGTGATTCAATTTAAATAAAATTGGTTTCATTTAAATAAAGTTTGTCTCTATTTAAATAAAGTTTGTCTCTATTTAAATAAAGTTTGTCTAAATAGTAGTAGTTTAATGTAAATAGCGCTAACAGGAACCCAACAACAGACCTGTCAGCTGGAATTCACCGACCTTCCAGAAGGTCATCCTGACTAGAGCTTAAGGTGGAACGTGTCTTTCTACATTCTTAAGGTCAACACAGTTTAGACTCTCTTGTTTTCACAGAATAACTGGAATTATGAGATTAGGTCTCAGATTATTATCAGAAGAAGAGTCCAAGTTCAAAAAGCCAAACAAACCGGTAAGCATGTCCAGAAACTCTAAGGCAGACACGCCCAGACGGACTAAAGGCTACATCAGCTACAGCCACAACAACACCATCAATCCCCAGCATGGTGGCTCACTGGAAGAGCGTCTGCTCTGCCACTAGGAAGTCATGGGTTGGATCATACCAACAAGTACACTCAGCGCGGGAAACAATGGTAGAATCTGAACAAACTGCTGGACTGAAGCCTCACGGGGCAAAAGAGGCAACAAAAGAAGCTAGTTTTTCATATAATTTCACCACTATAACACACTAGATATTTTCTAAGACATTCTTTGAACTTCACAGTTTCTCAGACAGGAGTCCTATCATCTACTGTTGGTTGCACCTGGGCTAGCCTCTTCCTGGAACGTCCCTGAACTGTCCTATGACAGCTGTTCTGTCTCAGGCATTAGATCAGGGGGGTCAAACTCAACCTCACAGGGGCCAACATCCAAACACACCTGAGGTCACAGGTAGAAACAGGATAAACATTTAATGAACGCTCTAAAACGACAATTTAAAACTTTAAAACCGTAACTTTTTAACATAACTATGAACTAGATATATAGCATTACCTGCTAGTGATAATGCTGTAAGATGAATTTGGCCACTGAAAATGCTGAAATTGATAGCTAAAAATGGTAAAATTGAAAACGCTGAAGTTAATAGCTGAAAATGCTGATGCTTACAGCAAGCTAAAATATTAGCCTAACTCCAAAACAGCCTAAAAAAACTAAAAAAAAAAAAACTAAATTAGCAAGAACAGCTAGCATGTAGCTAAAATATTAGCTTAACTCCAAAACAGCCTAAAAAATCTTTGTAAATGCCAAAATAGTCCAAGAAGTTATCAGGACGACAACTGTTAACTTTAAAACTGTAACATCTTAACATAATTCTGAATAATAAAAATGCAGGAATATTATTCCAGAATAAATCAACTTAAACCTTAAATAACTTTATTTTACTCTCCATAAAAATATATTTAGTCAAAATTATACAAGTTAGAAATGAGCTCAAGATAACATCGGGCCTTTACTAATGATAAAATAAAATGATCTGGAGGGCCGGATAGAATAACCCCTCGGGCCGGATCCGGCCCCCGGGCCGTGACTTTGACACTCATGCATTAGACCCGCCCCTGTAGACATATTCCAACTGCAGAAGCATGGTTTGGGGCCGGATCTGGCCCCCGGGCCCTGACTTTGACATGCGTGCATTAGACCCGCCCCTCTCAGCTGCATGGTTTGACAGAGACGGCCTCTCTGCACTGATTCTGATCTGAACTCACTGCTGTCGTCTGAAATCTTCACACAGGCTCATTTCCTTCATCCTGATCCCTCCCGCCGCCGCTCCGCCCGCCGCCGCGGCGGCTGCTCCGGCTCAGCCAAACATCAACACATCATTGTGCGGTGATTAACGGCGCCTGACTCTGCAGAGAAACAGCCGCGTTCCTGGAGATGAATTTAGTCAGAGATTTATTCCAAGAACGGTGAGTAAAGCGAGGAAAGAGGCTTTCCAAGCTCCTCAGTGGCAGAGCCAGCTCGCCGCTGATCAGGAGCCAAAACCCCGCGGGGGAGGGGCACGGCGATGCTGATCAACAACTTATTTATTCCTCCTGAAGTGAGTTTCCAGTGTGAGCGGGCTGCAACAGCCGCTGCCTAATCTAGAGGTGAGCGAAGCAGAAACGTGATCCCGGTGGGTTCAGGCAAATCCTTTCATCGAACGTGGCAGCGGGGGAGGATTTATTAACACCCCCGGAGCTCCTTCACTCACAGGTTAATCGTTAAATCACTAATCAGGACCAAAATGTGGATCGTGCCGCACCCCAATTCCAGGTTTGGACTGTAAGAGGCTTATTGAGGAGATCCGTGTTAATTCTAAATGAGAGAAACTGAAAGAGAAACCTTTGAGAACACAGTGGAGGTTTGTGGAAACTTCATCATGTCTGTTCACGAGGGATGATGGGAAATCCTGCCTGTGCTGTGACACACAGACACAGGAGAGGCTCATGGAACTGCTATGAAGTCTGTTCACAAGGAATGATGGGAAACCCCGCCTCTCCCGTGACACAACAAACAAGAGCATGAAACTGAATTCCCAGATACCTGAAACAACCACAAGAACTCCACTCTGGTTACCATGGAGACACGTTACCTCAGATAAATTTAGGCTAGACTGAGTCACAAACAAGCAGGTTAAATCAGTCTGAATTAAGCAACTATAGAGGTGTTTTCACTTAATCTATTCTGATCCACAGATCCTCCAGGATCGTTTTATCTGTCAGTCCATCGGTCCTCACAGGTATCTGTGATGCTTCAACTCTCTGTATTGATGTTTCTAGAATCATCTCAAAGTTTTGAGCTGTTTTAATAACTAAATGAAACTTGATTTTATCTGCAGGCTTTTCCTCATTGCTGCCGTCTTTTTGCAGATGATACTGTAGTATTCCTCTCATTACAGAACAAGAAGACTCTAAACTCCATTGTAATTCACTCTTCTGGGACCAGGTCTCGGAGGCAGCAGACTAAGGTAGGGGGATCCTGAAGTGTTTACAGATCAGCTTAGGGGTGTAGTCTCTTCAGCTGGCCACCCAGTGGGACACGCCTGGAACAACTACCCAGGGAGGAGTCCAGGAGGCCAACAGAACAAATGCCTGAGCTTCCTCCATCAACGCCTCTCGATGTGGTGGAGCAACAACTGAGCTCTGAGGTAGATTGACAACACATAAAACGGCACAGTGACCCCATAACAACTGATACCGCTCCAATCCGCCTGTCGATCTCACGCTCTGATCTTCCATCACTCGTGAACAAGACCCCAAGATATTTAAACTCCTCCCCCTGAGGCAGGAGCACTCCACCCACCGAGAGAGGACAAA
>NC_050513.1:20548143-20548398 GCF_002922805.2 Oryzias melastigma
CTCAGATTTAGCGGTGCTGACCCTCATCCCAGTCACTTCACACTCGGCTGAAAACCGCTCCAATACATGCTGGAGGTCGATGGAGACATCAGAACAACATCATCTCCAAAGAGCAGAGAGGAAATCCTGTGGTCCCCAAACCAGACCCCCTCCGGCCCCTGGTTGCACCTAGAAATTCTGTCCATAAAGACTATGAACTTTATGGTTCATAGTCTTTATGTGTTCATTATGACTAGTTTAAATGTGGAGACTATT
>NC_050513.1:20548411-20565334 GCF_002922805.2 Oryzias melastigma
GGTCGTACAGAGACCGGACAGCCCTGAGTAAGGCTCCCCGGACCCCATACTCCCAGAGCACCCTCCACAGGACACCACGGGGAACGCCTTCTCCAAATCCACAAAACACATATGGACTGGATGAGCGAACTCCCACGAACCCTCCAGCACCTTGGAGAGGGTGTAGAGCTGGTCCACTGTTCCACGACCAGGACGAAAACCGCACTGTTGTTCTTGGATCTGAGGTTTGACTATCGGACGGACTCTCCTCTCCAGTACCCTGGCATAGACTTTCCCAGGAAGGCTGAGGAGTGTGATTCCCTGGTAGACACTCCCAGAGCAAAACCTGTGGTACTTGAGGCGGACTTATCCACCACCATCCAAGGCCAACCAATATGGTCCATGGTCTCACTGAACTCCTCCCATGACCAAGATTTGCTTCCGAAAGAGCCAAGGCTGCTGCTCACTTGGACTGCCAGTACCTGTCATCTGCCTCAGGACTCCCAGAATCCTTCCAGGATCCACAGAAAACCATAACAGTAACCGTTTAGACCAGTCAGCAATGGTTAACTCCCATATTCCTGCCTCTGTACCAACCAAAAATCATAATCTCAGAAACCTATCACTGGACGGTTCCAGGAGTCTACCTATGAAAACAAAGGCTCCACTTGAGCATTTAGGGACAGCTAACTGAAATTCTCTGCAAATGAAGGAACACTAGACCTAATGAGGCACACATTGATCTGGAACACTGGAGAACAGAACTCACCCCGTCTTAGCGAAGTTGGTCCAGTAGGTCATGACCACGGCGCTCAGCATGACGTCATTCTTGGAGAAGTTGCAGTTGAACAGGTCGGTGGGGCCGATCATGGGGATCCCGAACACGTACGGGACCTCATCCCCATGCGTGGAGTCGGCCCAGCTGGGCTTCATGTCGCTCTGACAGTGGTGATAGAACGCGTAGAAGTACGTGGGCGAGCCGTACTGGGCGTGGAGGTCGGCTGTCGCCACGGCCGGCGCCACCCACTGGTGGTCCGTGAAGAGAGCCACCAGAGTCTTCCGCCGGGTTTCTGGGTTCTCTTTATCCGCCCAGTCTGTGTACATGAACTTAATGGTCTCACGCAAAGTGTCCTTGCCCTCCGGGTAGCCGTACAGGTGGTCCACGAAGTCCGACACAGCAAAGTCAAAGTCGTTAGCCGACACCCCGTCTTCACTGTCCACTATGCCGTCCACAAACTTAAAGCCCTCGCCCTGGTTGACCCCCAGCATGATGTCATAGTTCAGGAACTCCCCCTGCTCCATGAGAATCTGCGGGTCATCGGGGATGACGTCGCCGTCGATCACAGGCCCAAAGGCGATGTGGTACTTTGCCGGTGTGACGTACTGCTCGATCAGCTCCTTGTAGTTCTTCTTCTGCAGACACTCCACCAGGTCGGCGGTGTCCAGCATGTTGCAGCCCACCTTCTCGGCAAGGGATCGGGTGTACTTGGCCGGCTGGTAATTGACCGCCCAGCTGGACAGCGCCGTTCCACTCTGGATGATGGCTTTCTGAAACAAGTCTGAGGAGAGGAGTGGGATGAGTGAAACGCACAGAGCAAGCAGAGACTTTATGTTTGAAAACACTCCTGGTATCAGCACTAGACCTGACAGAAATGCTATGATGCTACGTTCAGATCAGGCTTGGAAATGTGAGTTCAAGCGACCGCTTCCAATGAAAAGTCGATGTAAATGGTGTTATGGACGGTCAAAGCTTGTTTATTGGTTTCTACACAAGTTATTAAGTCAGTTTTTGGGCTTTAAATCTTTTCAAAACGCTTTGAAAATTGATCATGAAGGAGAAACTAATGTTTGAGGGAATTCTAGAACACCAAGTGTTTCATGTATTGGAATAGAGCTGTAAAAGAAAAAGCCTGGAGCGAGATTCATCAGATTCACATCTTCACCTGTAGGTGGCGGACATGAGCTGGTATTAGGTACCGACTGTACGGTTTGCTAAAAACCTGTTAAGAACGTTCTTATATCGACATCACAGGCTCGGATAAGTGGGATTTCCCCGCAGTCATGTGACCACCCCTGTGGTCATGTGACCGTCTGTTTTGTGGTAAATTAGGACATTTTTAAAATGCCAACAATCCAATTAAATCTGTTGAGTGTAGGCCACACCCACATGTCCATGTGTGTCTCTGGAGTTACAACACATTCTCCTCCGTCACTCGTCACAGGTTGACGTTTGGTTAAGGACTCTTGTTTTCTATATAGGATGACTCAGTGATGTCATAATCCACCTAGAGGTCACCTGGTGAACTGCAGCCACGTCCAGCCTGAAGGCAGACGTTAGAAAAATAACCAAAACATGTTTAGGCTGCAGAGGAGATGAAGGTCCGAGTCTCCATTTCTCAGTGCAAACATTTCACATCTCTGTTCTATCAAGAATTCACTACTGAGTCTATTCAAAGAAAAGATGAAAAGACTCTTTTCCAGAAATCTGGTACATTTTTAACGCTGGACACTTAAATATTGATCTTTCAGAGAAAACAGGAGTTCATCTCCTGGGGGGCGGGGGGTGAGCAGCAGCTCTTTCTCTGGAATGATGGATACAGAGCAGCCTGGGTTTGTTTCTACAGCCTCGATCTGCAGATGATCCAGATTCCTCTGTGACGACGATGGCAGAATGTAAACAATGTCAATGAAAGCTCCTCGCCGCAGCCGTCAATCAGCAAGTAGGCCACAACACTCACGCGGCGCCGCAGTAATGCGCCTTTTTGTTTTGTTCTATTTTTACCCCACAAACACGCGGCAGCCATGACTCAACCAGGCCGACATGAGACGGAGGCTGGGAGCGCCGAGCGAGGGAGCGAGGGGGGCGGAGTCAGTCAGCTCTGAGGCTGTGGATGCTGCGGTTCTCCAGGTGGATTTACGGCGCCGCTTCACCGCGTGACCTTTCTCTGAGACGTATGAGCCCCAGAGTCCTGACAGGAGGCGGCGGCTTTCTTTACAGCCTCAGCCCTGATGGTGGCGCTCCGACTGAACTCAGAACGGAGAGGATCCTTCAGGTCGAGAAGACTGGAGACCTCTCAGAGATCTCTCCTACCATCAGTGCTTCCCTTTCCAGGTCCTCCTCAGGCTGCTGTAGTTACAAAGCCCTTTTTATATGACCTGTAAAGGGATAACTCACCTCCAATGGAGTCAAAGAGGAAGAACTAAAGGAATTATAGTCCAAAACATTTCAGTCCAGATCATTTCTACAAGACCAGATTCCCTAACGCCATAATCCCATAGAAGTAAAGCTTCAGTCCAGCTGGCTGCACACTGTCCAGGTCACACAGGTTCAACACATCGTAGACCGGTCAGTGAATCGTAGAGAGAAAGGTCGGGTTTATCTATGGGCATGCTGCGGGCCACAGGATGTAGTGACACAGCATTTAAGGGGGAAGAAGGTGAAACGCAGGTGTGTTGAACAGATTTTACACTTTTTAAACTCCCAGAATCCCGATTGCTGCTGGAAGTTAGGAAATTAGCCAATCAGAGGGCAGTTTCTGTGGATATCCTAGACCAGGGGGATCAAAATCTCTTTAATGCTCATGAAACTCTGAGGCTCCAGCTCATATGGTCGTGTTCTATGGTGTGTTCATGACAGTTGGATTAAAAACGTCAGCGATTGATTAGTGATAGAACGTGGGTGTTTGCTGAGCAGCAGTTAAAACGCTGCTGTTCGTTGGCCTGCATGCAGCAGCGTGTCTTCAGTGATTGGTGAGCGAGCGTGAAGACCTTCTGAGTAATGCGAGAGGGTGAGCAGGCTGACGCAGGACGCCCCGGCGCCCGAGCCAAAGATGGTCACTCTCTTGGGGTCTCCTTTGAAGGCCTGGATGTTTTCTTTGATCCAGCGCAGGGCCTGGATCTGGTCCAGGAGGCCGTAGTTGCCCTTGGCTGCCTGGTCCCCCGTGCTGAGGAAACCTGCCATGGAAGAGTCAGAGGGGAGAGCAGAGCGTTCATTAGAAAGGCGTTTGGCGGCGGTTGAAGAGCCTCATGAAAAATAAACGCTGCAGGATGTTGTTGGTTTGGTTTGCTGCTGTTCAGGCAACAGCACGGAATAAACCCCGCCCCCTTGTTGTCTCAGGGGTCAGAAATGAACCTCTGTGTAGTTCTTAACAGGTATGTGAGATCACAGAGGCAGATGGGAGGAGTCATCCTCTAACTCCGCCTTCATGATGCGTTCATGACACTTTCTCTCGTTTAGGAATAAAATCTATCAGGAGGGAGGATGACGGCAACAAAGATGAAAACGTCCATCTATCATCCATCATCCATCATCCATCATCCTCCATCCATCCATCTATTCATCATCCATCACTTATCCATCCATCCATCCATCATCCTCCATCCAGCCATCATCCATCATCCATCCACCCATCATCCATCCATCATTCATCCATCCATCCATCCATCCATCATTCATCCATCCATCCATCCATCCATCATCCATCCATCCATCCATCCATCTATTCATCATCCATCACTTATCCATCCATCCATCATTCCTCCATCCATCATCCATCCTCCATCCATCCATCTATTCATCATCCATCACTTATCCATCCATCCATCATCCATCCTCCATCCATCCATCCATCCATCCATCCATCATCCATCATCCATCCATCATCCATCCATCCATCCATCCATCATCCATCCATCCTCCATCCATCATTCATCCATCCATTATCCATCCATCCATCATCCATCATTCATCATCCATCATCCATCATCCATCCATCATCCATCATTCATCATCCATCATCCATCACTTATCCATCCACTCATCATCCATCATCCATCCATCATCCACCCATCCATCATCTATTCATCCATTTATCATCTGTTCATTATCCATCCATTATCCATCCAACTACCCATCCATCCATCATCCATCCATCATCCAACCATCAGCCATTCATCCATCCATCATCCAACCATCATCCATTTTCCAAACCCACTAAACCTTTTTTGGTTGGTGTGGTTGCACCGTGGTTAGAATCTCCAACATCTACACCAAAAGAACCCAACTGGGATTGGAACCAGGACCCTCTCACTGTGAGTTAAGAGTGCTGACCACTACACCACAGCCCTGCCAATCAATGCACCACCTCTGCCCAGTTACCATCAGAGACAGCTCACGCCCTGGAGTGTGTCCCAGCAGGTTCTATCAGAACTTCTTCCGGAACCTTCAAACCTCTCAAAAACCTTTCAGTTTGGGATCCAAGCTGCACATCCTGCCCCGTGTGAGCAGAAGTGGAGTTAAGGTCTCTAGAGTAGATTCTGGTACAGAACCTGTCTTTGTTTGACCCTCTGAACAGATCGTGAAGATACGGAGCTTTGACTGTTTCAGACGTTTTCCTCACAAGAATCAGAATTTAAGACTTAAGTCTTCAGTTATGGGACTGATGTGGGATTGAAGACCCATCTTTGATCTGCTACACCAGCTACAGCTACAACAAAGCACAAAACCTCGCCATCTAGAGTTTGGAGGTGTAACTACAACAACATATCTAAACATCAGTGATGTCAAACATGTTACATGTTAGGGAGAACATAGAGAAAAACCATCAAACCTCCTGGAGTTGATGATTAAAAGAAGCTTCAGGAGGAAACTTCCCATCAACAACACGACCAATGACCTGCAGGCAGCCTCTTTGACCTCCGACCCTCGGACACGCCGTCCACACAAACCATTCTGGCGAGCAGCTCGCCGCTCTGAAGCTCACTGAGAAGCGCTTCATATGTCTGCGCTGATGAAGAGGCTCTCTGAGTGACACAGTAAGCAGACGCCGCTCAGACCGCGGCAGCGGAATGACAAATGGGTTAAAGACCATGGGGTAAGAGCAGAGCGTGTGGCGTCTCTGTACAGCCGGATCCGGTTTGTCACGGTGAGACGGGGGGCAGGGCTGGTGGTGGTGGGGGGGTCAGGCTCCCCCCTGTGTGGAGATGTGTCTGTGATTGGCTTCAGAGTAAGACTCACGTGAATCCAGCTGCTGCTGGTAAATCAGGTAAATGCATCAGTCTGTGTGGGAACTTGGAGTTCTTAACCAAACAGCCGTTTTGATTCCTGAAGACGTCCAGAGAAAAGGTTCATGAAAGGTTTAGTTCTTCTTCATTAATAATTCCCCATGGCTGATTTTAATTACAGACAGATTTTCTTTTGTTGAGCTTCCCTGTCCGTGAAAAGCTCTCCAGTCCTCTTCAAACCTCCTTCCCTCAATCGGAATCATCGGATCAAATGCTGAAGAGACCTTTTAGCCGGAGTCTGAATTCTGAGGAATTATGTAAATTCCCCGTTGATCTCGACAGGCGCGCCTGGTAAGTGCTGGGCTAATGTGGCGTAATAACATTTCTGAAGAGGCTGATCAAGACACTGGAGCACAAAGGACCAGAGGCTCACCAAAAAAAGACTTTAGTGGACCGGAGGAGGCTCCGGGCGAAGGAAGACCTTAGAGGTCGACCTAAACCATCAGCAGGAATCAGGAGAAACGGGAACAACCGCTGAGAAGTAGTTCAGACCAGACTTACAGCCTACGATTCAAAGTTTAGTCGGTCAGTATGTGACAGGAGGAGTTCTGTTTGTTCTGGTAGATGTTTTCATAATTCGTTAGTCGCTTGAATACTTTGGTCCAAACTCACTCATAACTCAACGGTTCTCATGTTCTGTGTGAATGTGTTTACTGCTAACATTTAAACAAACAAGATAGCATATAAAATCCTGTATTATATCCACATATTAAATTAAATCTGCTACCCCCTTTTGACCCCCCCCCCTCACTGGCTGAGGGTCCCCCGTTTGTCCATATCAACCTGGCAAGGAAAAAAAAAACACACTTTTTTCAAGATGGCGGCTTTTCTGTTGGTTTTATCTCCATAGCAACCATGTTATGTTTTGGTTGCCTGGGGGTGGCGAGCAGATCTATGTAATTTTTGTAAAAATTAGCAAAAGTAAATTTTTGTATTTCCTTAGCAACAGATTTTTAGCTAACCACGGCCACACTCTTAACATGGTGGTGTGGTACGTCATATCGTTTCGTTCAGCTTGAGTCAGCGATTCGTGTGTTATAAGTTCACAACATTCCAGTGTAAAATGTGTG
Organism: Oryzias melastigma; assembly: GCF_002922805.2. Lineage (NCBI taxonomy): Eukaryota > Metazoa > Chordata > Actinopteri > Beloniformes > Adrianichthyidae > Oryzias > Oryzias melastigma. The sequence continues at coordinate 20,555,524 of NC_050513.1, forward strand.
AACAGCAGGGGGCGCCCCTTTTGGGAGCTCGCTACGCTAACGCTAACCAAAACCGACAACAGTTTTAATGCAGTAGCCTCCCAATGATGCTCCAGGAGTTAAGAGGTGATAGATCATAAATCCAGAGGATGAGTTTAAATTTGTAACAATTTTAGAAATTCAAGATGGCGGCCTCTTCTTGAGGTCAAAGGTCAACGAAAATTCAATTGTGATGGTTGTACGGGAAATTTTACGAGAAGCTTTTGTTTTCCATCCCATAATAACTTCCTTTGGAAATCCCCGACCCGTGTGAAAGTGCCCCCCCAGCACCGGTCCAGTTAGTTCTGGAGCAGCTGAGAGTTCTCTGTTTCCATTCAGCAGCTGCTGTGGTTCCAGTAACGGTGAAGACCAGAATGATTCAGACTGATGTGGAGCTCGTACGGTTTTAATCAGGCTGCAGCAGTGACTCCGCCCCCTCCCTCAGTCGATTCTGTCCGTGCCGCCCTGATCTCGAGTGTCTGCAGCAGACAGACGGTGAATCATCCAGAAGTCGTGGATTTTTGTGGATTTCTCTTCTTCTTCATCAACAACACTCCAGCGGGGCTTTTATTTTGAAAGCTGACCTACTTTTTATTTTTGAGCGCATCAGATCTTTGAAGTGCAGCGAGCGACGCTCCGGCGCAGCCTGGAGGAAGCCCATCATCCTCAGCATCATCCTCCTCATCAGCAGGACCCCCCCCCCCATCAGTTTTTATGTTGGGGGGGTGAATGTAGGTCAGTCATGACGAAGCAGACAGTAGAATCCTGAAGTTTGACGAGACGCAGACGGAAGAGCAGAATGACTGATGAGCAGCTTTGATCAGAACCGACGATCACATGACCCTGAACACGCTGAACCGACCAATCAGACTTCTAGAACTTAAAAAAATGACCTGAATGAGTATCTACTGTTCGTTGACAGTTTAAATAAAGTTCTCTGTCAGATAGCAGGAGCCCACCAGGCTGTGGAGAAGCGTCTGCCGGGTTGGATTTGAATGTGTCACCGCTGTAATCGCTATAGTAACCAGGGACCTCAGTCCTTGGTTCCTACAGGTTTGGATCTGACGAGAGCGGCCTCGGCCAGGATGACGTCCACTTCCTGCAGGAGCTGTGGAGCTCTCATTCTCAGAACTGAGGATGACGGTGCTTGTTTCCCCGCCGTTGCCCATAGCAACCACACCGGCCTCTTTTCAGCACCACCAGCCTGTTTTGTTCTGGCGTGTCACATGGAGAGGTCTTTGTTTGGAGGGCCACAGGGGGGTTCACTTAGTCTGTAACGCAAACCCCTCCTCCCAATCCGATCAGGAACGATCGATTCCTCCTTTGTATTGATACGGATGCAGCTCCCATCATGCCGTTCTCTCATGAAGGAGGAGCTCGTCCACAGAGAGGAGAAGAGGAGACCTGAACTCCTCCGAGCTGAAGGAGCGTCTCCTGGTCCTCCTGCTGCAGCTGAGCCGGAGTCACGTCCGTCCAGCCGCCCCGTCATCCACCAGCGCCTGTTCATTACACTCTGCAGAGCTAATTAGCGTCTCCCTGACACCCGTCGGGAGGCATTTGCAGAAGATGCAGCGCTGCACAAACGCAGCCGTGCATCTTAAGGCAGGAAAGATGCTGCTTCAGCATGCACACTATTGCACAGTAAGTAAATAACTCAAGTGACTTAACTGGAGCTGAAATGTCTCGTTAGCTGTAGCTGTGCGCGTAATGAAAGGCGTTTTGCCTATTACTCCTCCTCCAGCGGCATAAGCAGCCATGACAGGCGGCATTAGTCATCCTTCATTTGTTCTCCGAGCGCTGATTCATCTCCTCACAGAGCGACCGTCGATGAAGGCTTCAAGTCAAGGGGGGAGGGGCTTGTCCTTCAGCCCGTCAACGTGAAGCCTTTATCAACATGACCCCTGGGTGACCTTTCCTTTCAACATGGACACCAATGTGATCAAACCATTTTAGGTTAAAGAACCTCCGTAAGAATGTAGCAGTAGTCACGTTCACCCCTACAGAGGGGTGACCCCTACAGGGGGGTGACCCCTACAGGGGGGTGACCCCTACTGGGGGGTGACCCCTACAGGGGGGTAACCCCTACAGGGCGTGACCCCTACAGGGGCGTGACCCCTACAGGGGGGTGACCCCTACAGGGGGTGACCCCTACTGGGGGGTGACCCCTACAGGGGGGTGACCCCTACAGGGGCGTGACCCCTACAGGGGGGTGACCCCTACAGGTGGGTGACCCCTACAGGTGGGTGACCCCTACAGGGGGGTGACCCCTAAAGGGTGACCCGTACAGGGGGGTAACCCCTACAGGGCGTGACCCCTACAGGGGCGTGACCCCTACTGGGGCGTGACCCCTACTGGGGCGTGACCCCTACAGGGGGGGGACCCCTACAGGGGGGTGGCCCCTAAAGGGTGACCCCTACAGGGGGGTAACCCCTACAGGGCGTGACCCCTACAGGGGCGTGACCCCTACAAGGGATGACCCCTACAGGGGGGTGACCCCTACAGGTTTTGGGTTGTCCAGGTCTGTGGAGGGTCATACAGAGAAGGAGTGGATGCATTTTAATGGAAGCAAAGGTGTGTCTACAGACCCCCTAGAGGCCACATGTTTTTTTCTTTTTTTTTTTTTTTGTTTACTGAGGCTTTAAAGAACAAAAAAAGTCTCCAGTTCACCCAAGACCTCTTCATGTAGACATAAGCGCTTTCAGGAAAACAGTAATGAAATAAAACGGGTTTATATTTCTATAAAACAGAATATCAAAGATGTTTATAAATCACTAAGAAAACTCTGGAGACAATCACATGATCAGACTGGAAAATACTAACACCACTCAAGTTTGTCACAGTTATCGCAGACAGTCGTAAGCAGAACTGTTGGAACTGGACCGCAGCATTGTGTTAAAGACGCCACTAACTGTGACGTCTATGGAATGGAAACACAAGTCTGTCCCAGTTGTCGCCAACAGACACAGAATCTACAAACTTAAAATATAAAAAAAGACGTTTTTTCAAAATTTAGGATACTGACCTTTTCTCAGGGTCAAAGGTAAAAAAAACATCAAGTCTGATTTCAAAATAGCCAAATTTCGCACTTTGCTGAAAAATTGCCACCAAGTTGAAGGTCCTGAGGCTATCCCATAAACAACCAGTTCTCAGACCATAAAGCTAAGAACGGTCCTTAAACCGAAACAAGACCTCCAACGTTAGAACCATCAACCACCAGAGACCATAACAAGACCTCCAACTGTAGAACCATCAACCACCAGAGACCAAAACAAGACCTCCAACGTTAGAACCATCAACCACCAGAGACCATAACAAGACCTCCAACTGTAGAACCATCAACCACCAGAGACCATAACAAGACCTCCAACCATAGAACCATCAACCACCAGAGACCATAACAAGACCTCCAACGTTAGAACCATCGACCACCAGAGACCATAACAAGACCTCCAACTGTAGAACCATCAACCACCAGAGACCATAACAAGACCTCCAACTGTAGAACCATCAACCACCGGAGACCATAACACTGAGCTGACCAACAATTGTAGACATAAACTTCCAATCAGAAGCAGAGCAGAACCAGAGGAACCAGGACTGGAGACACAACGTCTTTCATTTAACCTGATCTGTATTCACTATGTCTCTCTAAATGTTGGAATATTTCTCCTCCTCACATGTGGAGTTAGAATCACATCCTCATGATTTACACTCGTCCTTCCAGAGAACGGCAGAAAGTTAGTAGAACATCTGCCAGAGGAGCTTAACCCCCCTCCCCCCCTCCAGGAACGGCGTCCACATTCAGGATGTGTGAGATGAAGTGACGTCTGTGTGAGGAGTCCTCCAACTGCAGCTTATGGGGGGGGGTGCATTGTTCACTGCAGCAGCAGTCGGTCCAGCTGGAGCAGAATGGGGGGGGGTGCATTGTTATCACTCGTCCTCCAGAAGAGCTGCATGTTTGTGCCGCTGCTTCACGCCGGTGCTCTGTCAGCGGACGCCATCAGAGCTCAGGATCTGGGTCACATGGAGACAAATCCTTCTCCACCAGCTGCCCCCCCCCCCATACATGAGTATGAATGTACACAAACACACTAACGTAGGGGGCACATATACAGCGCTCTATAGACCATCTGTGATCCACCATCCGGATCATGAAATCCATCAGGATCCAGCTGGACAGTCCAGAGAGATCAACTAACTGCTGCTGAAATCTGACATAAACCAATACGACAGAAGCTAGGAATGGTTTCTAAACATCCATATCTTCTATTTTCACTCATACGTTTTCTGCTGACTCTGTCAGGTTGTTGACAGACACGCTCCAGAGCTGCTCCAGAATAAAACCCTCTGGTGAAGGAACCATCAGGATATTCATCTTCAGGTGCAGCAGAGATTTCCTCAGACGGATGAGTCTGGATCAAGACAGAATCAGGTGCTTTAAAAATACCTTAAACTAAAAACAAACGACAGATTAGTCAACAGCTGACGTCCACAAGCGCAGTGCTGGAACAACCACACACCGTTGAGAACACCTCATTCCACCTTAAGGACCGTGCAAGACGCTAATGCGTCCAAAAGTTCTTCTTTTCTTCCCTCTGACCCACTTCCTGTGAGTTCAGCTCATGTTTAACCACCGTTAAAGAAGTCGCGTTCACATTAACTACTGTAAACATGTGGGGATGGAGCATAGAATTACAGCTACTAGAACGCTGGGTTCAGGTGCTGATTAATAACAGCCTGTTTACACTGACGTCTGTGACGCCTGATTGGTTCATCATCCAATCAGATCCTTTATGCAGCAGACAAGTTCTGGTGTGTGTCAGTCTGCTTTGGTGGAGTAAACAAGTTTAGACTTTCATGATGAAAGCTTTTATGTTCTTTGGTGATGAAGGCTGAGCATCAGAGCGGGAGAACCCGACTGCAGGAGGAGCGTAGAAATGTGTGTGAAAACAAAAGAACAAACAAAAAGTCTCTGAGATCTACCTTCAGAAAACTGGAACCTTTGAAATCTGGAGCAGAAAACAACCAAGTGTTTCTATATGAAGCCGATTCTCTGGAAACTACCAAAGCATTTGGTTCTGTTACATACATGACCACTAGGAGTCATACGTGACCACTAGGGGTCATACGTGACCACTAGGGGTCATGTATGTAACCTACAGTGTGATGTGATGAAGGCCACATAAGAACTTTAACTAGAAAACTTCAGGGTTTGAGCTAAAAATCAAACTCAGAGCTGAGCAATCAAACAAAAACTATAGCGATAAATCTCAGACTTCAACAGTCATACTCAGACTTACTCTAACTTAAGCAACCAAACTCATACTTGAACAATCAAACACAAATGTCAACAATCAAACTCAGACTTCAAAGATAAAAATTAGACATAATCTATAAAAGTTGAACTCAAGCAATCAAACAAAAACGTTTGCAGTAAAACTCAGACTTCAACAATCAAACTCGTATTTCAGCTGTTAAACTCAGACGTGAGTAATCACACATGGATCTAATCAATAAAACTTAAACGCAGCAATGAAACGTTGACTTTAATATTCAAACTCAAACTCAAACAATCAAACCTTGATTTAAGCAACCAAATTTAGACTTCAGCGACAAACTTTGGACTGCAGCAATCATACTCAAACCTAAGCATTCAAACTTTAACAATGCAAGTCAGACTCTAACAATCACATTTATAGTTCAGCAATCAAACTTGTTTTTTATGAAGCCATTGTAGCAATCAAATTCAGACTTCAGCAATAAAACTTTGTCTTCCGTAAGCACAGGCATTTTAATTTAAATGAAACCGTTATAGCAATCAAACTCAGACTTTAGCAATCAAACTTACTGTCATTTAAACAAAGACATTATATTTATTAAACTCAAACTTTAGCAATCAAACTTACTGTCATTTAAACAAAGACATTATATTTATTAAACTCAAACTTTAGCAATGACATTTAGACTTCAGCAATCAAACTTAGACTACAGAAATCACATTTTAGTATTGTTATTGTTATTTAATGAAAAGACATTCTAGCATCTCAGCAATCAAACTTAGACTTAAGGACTCAACCTCTGCCATCAACAGACAATCACTGTCTTCAGCGATCAAATGGTCCTGAACGTGTCTCCACCTTAAGAAAACTCCGAGCAGCTCCATCTCTGCAAAGGTCCAAAGCTGCTTGCAGAAGCCCCGCCCCATCCCACCACCTTCACGGGTCACACTGGCCGTGTGAAGTGTTCAAGCTCCAGCGGCTCATGTGTGGAGTGGACCGACAGGTTCTATAGAATAAACAATCAATATGTGTGACAGCACATTAAATTGGCTGCTGGAGCTGCTGGAGCCGCTGACGGCGGGATGACACCTCGATTCTGGGGCTCTAACAGCCCGGCTCGTGGGCTGCGTTCCATCAGCGCGACCGCGCTGCCAAGTCACGCACGCCGAAGTGCTAAACTGTGAAAAACACGGCGGTAATCGTTACGAGGCATCGGCGCGAGCGAGCAGAGGAACCGCAGTCAGACAAATGCTAGAAAACGTGAGCCCCCCTCTGAGGAACAGGCTCGGCCGCTGAGGACTGACAGAACCAGCTCGCCGCGCTCTGCACGCCTCTGATAGTTAAGGTGGCTCGTCCTGACATGCTTGATGAGTTGAAGTTGCCACGGTAACCATTGTGTGGGAGGACGAGGAGCTGTTCTCCAATGTCCCTTCTTTCTATTGTCGGCGAGCACATGAATGAACTCGAGGACGCGCTGGAGTGCAGAGTCACGGCGAGGAAGGACGCAGGAAGTCGCTCGTTTTAGGAAAGTGAGACATCACGGCGGATGTGTCCAGCACGAACCCGAGTCCTCAGGTTCAGCGTGGAAGTGAAGCTCGGCTGAGGTTTCTCTGCTCCACGTGTGGAGGGAGCGGAGCTGTGTTTGTTTACGCTGGCGACTCAGTGATGTCTTCATCCTGGAACCGTAGAACGCCGTCTCTAATCCACTAGAAAACAGTGTGAACACAAAGACCAACACTACACAGTCTACTAGCAATGAACACTTCAGAACCTGCTAGCATAGCATGAGCTAACACTGCTAACAGTGCTAGTACAACAAACAGCGCTAACGGAGTTCTGACCGATGACCAAGTGAGACCACAAACAGCTTCAGGTCTTCATCTGCAGTAGTTTCTGTTTCCATGTCGCTCTCCCTCCTTCCTTCATAGAAACCGCTCCTCTAGTCCTCCTCTTTCCTTTTCCTACTCCTGAGGCGGCGATAATCAATGATGTTGAGGTTGAAATAGAACATGGGTTTATACACGTGTAGACGTGATGTGTGGTGAAACACAACACACTAGGGATGTGGAGGACACAGACACGTATTGATAAATCGATCTAGTACTAACAGCAGTATTGGTGAAAAACAACAAATACAAAATAAAATGTGTCAGATGGATCAGGAAGTAAATGACAGTTTCTCTTCCTGTTGTGTTACTATGCTGTTCTTGTGTACGTCTGATGTGAACAAAAAGACCTCCAATCACCTCATCTATTAGAGCAGGGGTCCCCAACCTTGTTCTTGTGAGGGCCACATGACTGTTTTCCTCTTCTGATGGGGGCGGGGTCAGTTGTTAGGCTAACAGAGTAAGTGTAACAATCACAGCCTAAACGTAAACATTTATGGTTCTCCAGAAAATCAAACATAACCAAATTTAAAATTATTCATTTCTGTTTCTTCATTGAAAAAATAATACAAAAACATTTTAAAAACCAGATATAGAGCATTACCCGGGACAGATTAATAGCTAAAGATGCTTAAAATGATAGCTAAAAACACTGAAGCTGATAGCTGAAAATGCTAAGGCTGATAGCTAGCTAAAATATTAGCTAAGTGCCAAATTAGCCGAAAAAACAAAACAAAAAATTCTAAATTAGCCAAGACAGCTAGCATGTAGGTGAAATATTAGATAACAAATAAATTAGCCAAAAAAACTACAAAAAGTGTCTAGCATAAAGCTAAAACATTAGCAAAACTCCAAAATAACAAAAAAACAACAGAAAAAACATAAAATTAGCTAAAACAGCTAGCATGTAGCTGAACTTTTAGACAGATGCTAAATCCACCTTAAAAATAGAAAAAAGTGTCTAATTTAGCCAAAAAAGCTAGCATAAAACTAAAATATTAGCTATAAAATGTCCTAAAATTACCTAAAAAATCTTAGAAATACCAAAATAATCCAAAAAGCTGCAGAATGTCAATGTTTAAAACTTTAAACGGTAACTCTTTAACATAATTCTGAATAATAAAAAGTCAGGAATATTATTACAGAATAAATCAACTTAAACCTTAAATAACTTTAATATTTTACTCTATAAAAATATTTTTGGTCAAAATTATACAAGTTAGAAATGAGATCAAGATAACATTGGGTCATTAATAACAATAAGATAAAATGATTTGGAGGGCCGGATAGAATTACCCGAGGGCCGGATCCGGCCCCCGGGCCGTGACTTTGACCCCTGCTCTAGCAGAAGTCATGTTGAGGGTTGTAGAAAGGTGCGCGTCTGGTGTGAATTGCAGGTGTTAGTATGTATCCTAATGACGGTCCTTTGGTGGTTACTGTGTTCAGAGTACTCCCTGTACGCCGACGATCATCTGCTCTTCACACATCCTCATCTTCATCACTCCAAGGATGATTGTCCTCCATCTACGATCGGGACAAAGATAGACGTCATTCACAGCGTCTCAGAGGGAAACATGACCTGATCCGTGTGAGGGGCGGAGACACAAACATTCCCACATTTAAGGTGGAATTGTCCCTTTCCTCAGACCGTGTTGGAGGATGTAAAGAGTCCCTCCACGTCTGATGATCCGTGTTTCTCCAGGACAGTTTTATATCTGAGGGGCGGAGACACAAACATTCCCACATTTAAGGTGGAATTGTCCGTTTCCTCAGAGCGTGTTGGAGGATGCTGAAGAGCTCTTCAGGGTCTGCAGAGTGAAGGAGCTCATCTGTATGCACATTCATTAGAATGCGGTTGGGGTAATTAAGGAGAGCGGCAACAGGCGCCGCCGCCGCCTCCACACTTGTGTCTCCAGAACATCAAAGCATCACGGCCCGCTTGGTGGTCGTCCACCTCCCTCCTCTTCTTCTTCTTCTCTGCCCTGCAGTTGTAGGGCGACATGACTCTTTAATCAGCTCAGCATCTGGGGAGCGCTCTGCCCCACAGAAATCATGCTAATCAGCCCCGCCCTCATGGCTGGAGGCCGCCGCCGTGCTGGTGGTCTGCAGCTGCGCTGTTGTGGGTTCAGAACTGAGCAGAACTGTTGGTCCTGAGGGATGAAGGGGGTGAGAGTTTCCACCTTAACAGAGACAGAACATAGACTTGTCCTGTGATGAGAGTCCATGCTAACAAAAGCTAGCTAACGATAGTCGGGTTCTCCTGGAACGGATCAAATGTTCTGTTTGAGATCTTTTAAGCCATAATTATTGTCAGCGTTTGGTTTGATGTTTGTGTTGCCCTGGAGCAGTCGCTGTTGTGTTGGAGCTCTGGGAATAAACGGAACGTGAAACACCAGAGCGTCTCTCTGTGTTCTCCTGCATTCGTCCTGATGTGGAGAACTCAGACTGTCTGTAGTCCTCAAAGAGAAATCAGACGTGTTCTCTAGTATGTAAAGACACGTCTCCTCAGCAGAAACACAGAAGTCCTGCTGTTCATCTACTGTCCATACATCCATCATCAATCATTCATCCATCATCCATCCATCATCCATCCATCATCCATCCATCATCATCCATCCATCCATCCAT
>NC_050513.1:20565443-20566342 GCF_002922805.2 Oryzias melastigma
AGTAAAACCAGTTTAAGGCGAGAACTCCGTTGTCACTTTTGACTAATAAACTGAGGTGGCCCCCCTTGTCACCCTGTAGCTCCGCCCCTGAGAGATGTAGAAGGAGCTATCATCCATCCATCGTCCATCCATCTACCATCATCCATCCATCATCCATCCATCATCCATTTATCATCCATTCATCATCCATCTTTCATCCATCCATTCATCATCCATCCATCCATCATCCATCCATCCTCATCCATCCATAAATCTTTGTTCCTCCAGGAATGGAGGTTCTCATCAGTCCAGAGGATTCAGGGATCAACCTGNATTCATCCATGGTTCATCCATCCATCCGTCATCCATCATCCATCCATCCATCCATCATCCATCTGTCCATCATCCATCCATCTCTCCATCATCCATCCATCCATCCATCCGTCATCCATCCATCCATCATCCATCCATCAACCATCCATTCATCCATCCATCCATCCATCAATCATCCACCCATTTCTCCATCATCCATACATCCATCCGTCATCCATCCATCTGTCAATCATCCGTCCATCCATCCGTCATCAATTCATCATTCATCCATGGTTCATCCATCCATCCGTCATCCATCATCCATCCATCAACCATCCATTCATCCATCCATCCATCCATCATCCATCCATCGATCCGTCATCCATCCATGGTTCATCCATCCATCCATCATCCATCCATCCGTCATCCATCCGTCATCCATCAACCATTTTCCTGCATTCCTCTTAAAACATTTTATCTTGAGCACTACGTGTACTTGGCCTTCACGCAGCTGAAGCCTTATATACGGAGCAGCAGCTAACACAAGGCTAACTAGCAGCAAGATGCCTTCCCTTTCCACAAAGGATTACCAAGACCTTCTGGAGAAG
>NC_050513.1:20567530-20600405 GCF_002922805.2 Oryzias melastigma
TGACAGACCTCCATCTCTCCAGGCTCCTTCTGTCTCCCGTCTTCCTGGCGGCGCTCTGACGTCCAGCTGCAGCCAGCGTTCCCGTCAGAAGTCATCTCCTCACCCGTGACTCAGAACGTGGACACGGGGCGATGACCGTCTGATGTCATCGTTCTGTTAGCAGGAGGAGGTTTTGCAGTGACCTCCTCCAGCCGTGACCGTCCTTGCAGAGATGGAGGAAGCGTGAAGACGCAGGAGGGGGGGCAGAGACCGACCCCGAGGCTGCTGAGCGACCACGAGTCACAGAAATGAGGAACGGTCCAGCAGAGAGCATCCGGGCCTGCAGCTCCCTCTGATGACGATGTAGAAGAAGAAATGGATTCATGTAGAGGATCCCACCGGGATGGAAAGAACCGACCCGACTGTGGAGTCCATGGTTGGAGTCATGAAGGAGTTTTTGTTCTTCCAGATTCAGTTTTCATCATCCACGGTGGAACAGACACCGGTGTTATCCAGACGGACCGCAGACAGACCGCAGGTGCTCTGCTCTTATTTTGAAGGGTCTGCTGGTCTACAGTTAGTTGACATCCCGGGATGACACGCCTCCTGCACCTCAGTTGGATCAGTGGATCCTGCTGCTTGTTCCAGATGTTCTCTTGTCTCCACAATCACAGGTTCAGTCTGGAATGGGAGGGGAGGGGCTGTCTGGAGAGCATGGTAATGATCTGATCCTGAACGTGTCATGATAAGACCTCCTTCGGTCGTCTGAGCCGACACGCCTCCTCGTTCTCCTCATTCCAGCGAGCATGGAGGAGACCGACCTGCTCCGGTCCAGGTTTCTCTGGAGGACTGAGCGTCTGGAGGATTCCTTCAGTTCTGTTAGTGAAATAATCTGATTTCAGGAGGATCTCGATGTTAGGATTCATCGTCTAAAAGCTTCTTGTGATTTTAATAAAGGAGAACCTCTGTCTCTGAGAGGCTCCGCCCCTTTTATAGACCGTTAATGAGCTTCAAAGGAGGATGTCCTCACAGATAAACTGTGAAACTTTCTGTTTTTCAGCAGCTTTGATGATAAAAATAGAATTCTCTGCTGTGATTTGAAAGAATTTCACTTTTAACCATTTTAGGTTTTAAAAATGTTAAACTTTAAAAGCAGTAAAAGTCAATCATCTTAAACCAGTCCCAAACGTCAGAGATATTTCTCAATCAGCTGAGAGGTTTTCATGTCTAAAGCTGAACATCTTCCTCCTGGTCTGTATCTGCTGCACTCATCTGCATCTCCATCCTGCCTCCCCTCTGCAGTGCATCCTTTTCTGGAGCACCTTACCCCCTCAGCTCCCAGGAACTAAATATAGTCTGCTGCAGACAGCTCCGTCTGAGAACTGATGGAGAGAGGAGGAAGACGTTCTGCAGCTCCTGCTCGGCTAACGCTAACGTACAGAGCTCTGAGGAGGAGATGCAGGAGGAAAGGAAGATGAAGACTCAGTAATACGAGAGTAACATCACTTCAGATTCTGATCATCATTCGATTTCAGAGATTATGTTACCTACAACCGTGTGAAGCCGATCCTCTGTATCTGTTTCTGTCCAAACTGAACCAAAGAAACTCGTTTAGACCACGTTAACTTCTACCACACAGAGAACCGACAACCACGGTGACCACAGCTCTGCACAACCAGCTGAACCCTTCTCACATGAACCGCTTCAGATGAACCGCTTCAGAAGATCTGAACCGCTTCATCTGAACCGCTTTATCTGAACTGAACCGCTTCAGAAGAACCGCTTCAGAAGAACTGAACAGTTTCCACATGAACTGATTCAGATGAACCGAACCAATTCATCTGAATCAGTTTATCAGCTGGTCCAGTTCAGATGGTCCAGTTCAGATGGACCAGTTCAGATGGACCAGTTCAGATGGTCCAGTTCAGATGGACCAGTTCAGATGGTCCAGTTCAGATGGTCCAGTTCAGATGAACCAGTTCAGATGGTCCAGTTCAGATGGTCCAGTTCAGATAGTTCCTGTAAACCAGCTGGTAAGAACCGGCTTAAGAGAAATGATCCAAACATTGTCCTTGAAGAACCAAAGGTCATCCTGACTGATCAGAACCCCCAACGTTCCATGATCCAACACTTTCTCACTACATCTCATGATAGATACGACCGTTTGGTTGGGGACCCCTCCACGCTACTTTTTAGTGTTTCTGGAGTCTCCAACTTGTCGTTTTTTTATGTTGATTAGCGACGTTGATTCGTACCCCTGATTAGTGAATGCATTTCCCCATGTGTCTCAGAACCAAGGGGCCCCTCAGACTGGTACCAGTTTGTGGTCCAGAGGTCGGGGACCCACTGATTTAAAAGGAACAGACAGAATTTCAAAAACTCCTCAAGGGCTGGCGAGTCCTGATCAGACGTCTCCACTGTCTGTGGCCTGGTGCCAAGCAGACCTCGGACCAGTACCGGTTCTTGGCCTGGAAGTTGGGGAACCCTGATTTACTTGTTGTTTTCGGACATACTGGCTCCGGGGTCCCCAATCCTCTGGATGCAGTACTTGGTACCTGGGTCCAGTACCAAGCAGCCCCTCAGACCAATACCAGTTTATGGAACCCCGGTTGCTTGTGTTTTTTTTGTTTTTTTTATGTTCTGTTTGTTCCCTTTAAATCAAAAGTCCCCAACCGGGCCCGTGAACCTATACGGGTCTGAGTACCACTTGGTACTGGGCCACAGAAGGCAGAAATGCATACACTGATCAGGGGTCCCCAATCCTTGGGATACGGACTGGTACTCTAACCTGGTACCAGTTCCATGTCTGGTACCGCGTCCCGAGGTTTGGGACCCCTGAGTTGGGGAACTTGTCGTTTTTTTAGGTCTGGCTGTTCCCAGTAAATCAGGGGTCCCCAACCAGGGCTGTGAACCGATACCAGTCCGAGGACCGCTTGGGGCCACAGGCAGGGAAAGAATGCATACCACTAATCAGAGGTCTCTAACCTCTGGGCCGCGAACCGGACCGATACCCTAACCTTATCCATGCAGAACCTGGTCCCGAGGGTTTTGGACTCCTATTTTAACAGTCAACATGTTGAGCAGTGGAGACGCCCAAACATCATAGAGTGGTGCAGAGGGGTCAATTACGACGAGGTGGGAGTGAGAACGTGTAGCAGGATCATATGACTCCTGATCCCGGATTATCCAACCAGATTATCAGTTTGTTTCTGGTCGTTTATTAAATCAGTGGAGACTCATTCATCCAGGATGTTAGAAAACCTTTGAATGAAGAGTCACCTGGATTTATACTGAAGACGTCTCGTTTCTCATCTAAGAGATGAATAAAGAGATTCTCCTGAATTCTTAATCCTCAATGATGATAATCCCAATCCACTTCTTTCTTAAATCCCAAGATTGTCATCATTCTGTACCATGATGTAGAATAAAAATATTCTGTTCTATCAGAGCCTCATCCTGCCATCCTGATCCTACACATCACTCAGGAGATTTTCAAAATAAAACCCACTTCCTGTTTGGAACCAGCAACTCCCCGCAGACGGCCCACGGACACGTGCACACGCCTGACTTCACCACAGATGATGTAACAGATTTCTGGATCTGTTTCTATATCTGGCTTCAGTAAAGTACTCAGATTACTCACTCCCCCTCCTGCAGAGAACCATTGGTACCACCACACCGGCTGGACTGAAGGCTCTGATCGCCCACACGTGCACGTTTGAGATCACACAAACACACACATGAACACAACCGAGGGAAACCATTGGGGCTCCTGTAAAATCAGCAGTTAGAGACTGATGGTTGAACCATCACACGACATAAAGGCCTTATCGGGCCAGGAAGAAGGTCCACCCCCACCAGTCTGTATGTGAGGATCATGTGACTAGTGCGGCCACAGTGCTTAAAGTAATCTGTATAATAATCTGTATAATAATCTGTATAATAATCGGTATAATAATCTGTATAATAATCTGTATAATAATCTGTATAATAATCTGTATAATAATCTGTAAAATATTCTGTATACTAATCTGTATAATAATCTGTATAATAATCTGTATAATAATCTGTATAATAATCTGTAAAATAATCTGTATAATAATCTGTATAATAATCTGTATAATAATCAGTATAATAATCTGTATAATAATCGGTATAATAATCGGTATAATAATCTGTATAATAATCTGTAAAATAATCTGTATAATAATCTGTATAATAATCTGTATAATAATCGGTATAATAATCTGTATAATAATCGGTATAATAATCTGTAAAATAATCGGTATAATAATCTGTATAATAATCAGTATAATAATCTGTATAATAATCGGTATAATAATCTGTATAATAATCTGTATAATAATCGGTATAATAATCTGTATAATAATCTGTATAATAATCTGTATAATAATCTGTATAATAATCTGTAAAATATTCTGTATACTAATCTGTATAATAATCTGTATAATAATCTGTATAATAATCTGTATAATAATCTGTAAAATAATCTGTATAATAATCTGTATAATAATCTGTATAATAATCTGTATAACAATCGGTGATTAGTCAATCACCGATACTTTTTTCTGATTAGTCGACTAATCTGGTCATGTACAAACTGGATGTAAAGCACAGATCTTAACCGTCATTAGCTTTAAACTAACTAAAAACAAAACACATTACCTGCAATAAACTAGTGTGAATGTTGGAAGCTGAATTTGGCCACAGAAGATGCTAGTGGTGATAGCTGAAGATGAAAACACTGAAGCTAATAACTGAAATACTAAAATATTAGTTAAATGCCAAATTAGCCTAAAAAATTGGAAAAAGGCTAAGTGAGCCAAACAGCTAGCATGCAGCTGAAATATTAGCTAATCTCCAAATTAGCCTTAAAAAAAATCTAATAAATGCCGAAATAGTCCATAAATGTAGCAGAATGCATTATAACTTTCAACTTTACTTCACTCTGACTCCATAAAGTATAAAATAACGTCTAACCGACTATTACATTAGTCGACTGTTTTAACAGTCATCGATTAGTCGACTAATCGTGGCAGCCCTACATGAGACCAGGAGTCCAGCTGAGGTTCTCCTGGACGGCAGCAGGACATGTGAAGAACAACGGTGGAACCGTGATGGAGAGGTGTCTGGACTCTCTAGTTCTGGATCTGAGGTCCAACCATCACTGAGGTTCTCTCAGGGAGACTAGAATCAGGACCTGAACCTCCAAAGTCTTCATCTGTAGATGTTATATACCCGTGACTGAATAAACACGACTGCATTCATTCAAGTCAAACACTGACTGATCAATAAAGTATTTAATAAAATCCTGTCTCAGACCCCCAGCAGCTCTGTGGTGTTTGCAGACGGTTTGAAGTTCTCTGCCGTCACTGCTGGACTCCAAAGAATCCACATGAAAGAACCAATCTTTCTGCTGCTTGATCAGGCAGGATATCGACTCCACGAGTTAACCGGCTCTGTGTTTTCATACAACATTTCTGCCTCGCTGAACGGTTTTCATTTCATCTGAGGCTTTGATCAGCTTCTTCAGTGGTTAGAGTTTTCTCTTCTAAGTGTCTTTGAAAGTATTTGTACAAACAGATTTCAGAGTCACGAGGGACTGACGGCTGAAATCAGTCTCTCCAGAACGCACAAATGAAGGATCGGGTTTGACTCCTTCAGAGGACGAGAAGGTCGGTTATTTTAGACGAGAACAGACATCTTCTGGAATAAAAGTCCTTCCATGGCGGAGCTCTGAGACCACCAGAGACTACCAAAGACCCCTGGAGACCACCAGAGACTACCAAAGACAACTGGAGACCACCGGAGACCACCAGAGACCACCAAAGACCCCTGGAGACCACCAGAGACCACCGGAGACCACCAAAGACCCCTGGAGACCACCGGAGACCACCAGAGACCACCATAGACCACCAGAGAGCATCGGAGACCACCAGAGACCACCTAAGAGATGACCAGAGAATATCAGAGACTATCAGAGACCACCAGAGACCACCTAAGAGATGACCAGAGAATATCAGAGACTATCAGAGACCACCAGAGAGCATCAGAGACCATCAGAGACCATTAGAGTCTACCAGAGACCACCTAAGAGATGACCAGACAATACCATAGACCATCAGAGACCACCAGAGAGCAGACCAAAGACCACCAAAAAGCGTTAGCTGGATTCTTTTTCTCCTCGCTCAGATAAGCAGTGACTGCCTTCCTGCTGCTCTCATGGACACGGAGCTTCAGCCGTCAGTCACCGGGAGACCCTCGGACGATGCTGTTTGAACCGCTGGGTCTCCATGGTGACCCGGATCCAGCAGGTCGGGCGGATAAACGCCTCACAAAGAGACCAACGCCGCCGAGTTCTGCTCCTCACTCATTATTCATGAGCTCAGACGGGGAGCTCTGTTCACAGCAACACCTCCCAGGGTCTGTGTGCTGAGGAGGAGGAGGAGGAGGAGGAGGAGGAGGAGGAGCACACCTTCCTCCTTCCTGCTGTTCTCTCTACCTAGAGTGGTACTACCCCCCACCCCCACCTCCACAGTGAGATGGAGTCTCTGCAAACCAAACGATCCAGAATCATAGAGGAGGACCGGCTGCAGACTCCCATCAGGGATGGAAACCTCAGAAAGCCACAGAAGCATTTCCCAGAGTGCTTTGCTTCACAGCTATACATGCTCTTTGTGATGAATGTGTTTCTTTAACCTTAAACTGTATTTAAGTGTTTGTTCAGAGGACTGATGGGAACAGAAAAAACCTCCAATCACGTCTGAAACTGACGGACATTTTCTTTTGAATGAGGATTTCTTTGAGGGCTCTTTGAGAAAATGTTGAAAATATCTTAACAGCAGTTTATTAATAATTGAAGAAAATACTTTATCAAAGCTGGTTTATTTAAGATAGAATATTTACAGC
Source organism: Oryzias melastigma (assembly GCF_002922805.2). Lineage (NCBI taxonomy): Eukaryota > Metazoa > Chordata > Actinopteri > Beloniformes > Adrianichthyidae > Oryzias > Oryzias melastigma. The sequence goes on from NC_050513.1 coordinate 20,574,440, forward strand.
TGTTTATTGTGAAGGGAACTTCCTGTTTCTGCAGAAGTTCAGTGCTGATTCTGGTCTACCAGAAACTGACCGGTTCTGGTAGACCAGACCCATAGACCCGAGCAGGAGCGTTTCTGAACGTGAACCTCTCCAACAAAAGCAGCAACACCAAAACCAGTCCAGAAGATCTTCCTGAACCCCGTGGGTCCATTTGACTCACCCAGAACCCCCAGCCGGTAGTTGATGGTGATGACGATGACGTTCCCGTAGCTGGCCAGGATGCTGCCGTCGATCATGTTGCCCGTCCCCTCCATGTAGGAGCCCCCGTGGATGTAGACCATGACCGGCTTCAGCCCGTTCTCATCGTGGATGTCTGCGGAGAACACGGAGCAGTTAGAACCCCAACATCAGGAAAACCAAACGTCTACGGTCTGTGGAGCCCAGCAGACAGCAGGAGCTCTGAGGTCAGGTGATGGAGACTCTGGATCCAACTGTCATTCCTGAAGATCTGATCTGAGAGGAAATCATCTGCACAGGAAGACCTCCTGTTGGTGTTCTGCAGGGTGCTAATGAGGGTCCTCTGTTGCGCCTGCTCTTTAGTAATGATCATTTAATTACAACAACAATCATGTCCGGCTCACTGCAGCTGCTGGTTCTCTCACGGCGACGAGGCTGCACGGCGGCTAATTTGCTGCCGCTCCTCTGAGACACGGAAAATTAGCTGCAACAACAAAGTCTCAGCAGACGCTGCAGCTGCTGCAGACGGAGGGTTTGGAGACTTTGATGGGTCGTGTGACCCTTTGATGGGTCATGAGACCCTTTGATTGATCATGTGACCCTTTGATTGATCATGTGACCCTTTGATTGATCATGTGACCCTTTGAGGAGTCATGTAACCCTTTGATGAGTCATGTGAACCTTTGATGAGTCATGTGACCCTTTGATGAGTCATGTGAACCTTTGATGAGTCATGTGACCCTTTGATGAGTCATGTGACCCTTTGATGAGTCATGTGACCCTTTGATTGATCATGTGACCCTTTGATTGATCATGTGACCTTTGATTGATCATGTGACCATTTGAGGAGTCATGTGACCCTTTGATGAGTCGTGTGACCCTTTGATGTGTCATGTGACCCTTTGATTGATCATGTGACCCTTTGATGAGTCATGTAACCCTTTGATGAGTCATGTGAACCTTTGATGAGTCATGTGACCCTTTGATGAGTCATGTGAACCTTTGATGAGTCATGTGACCCTTTGATGAGTCATGTGACCCTTTGATTGATCATGTGACCCTTTGATTGATCATGTGACCCTTTGATTGATCATGTGACCATTTGATGAGTCGTGTGACCCTTTGATGAGTCATGTGACCCTTTGATTGATCATGTGACCCATTGATTGATCATGTGACCCTTTGATGAGTCATGTGACCCTTTGATGAGTCATGTGACCATTTGATGAGTCATGTGACCCATTGATTGATCATGTGACCCTTTGATGAGTCATGTGACCCTTTGATGAGTCATGTAACCCTTTGATGAGTCATGTGACCCTTTGATTGATCATGTGACCCTTTGATTGATCATGTGACCCTTTGATGAGTCATGTGACCCTTTGATGAGTCATGTGACCCTTTGATGAGTCATGTGACCCTTTGAGTGATCATGGTGCTCAAAGATGAGAGATATCAGTTCTTTAGAAGTCTCTTTGGACAGACAGACGTGACTAAACATGTTTTGCATTAAATCACATCGCAATCTTTTACCCAGATCCCATATTTCCCATGATGCTTTGCTGTCAGATGTGTAGCTCTATAAGGACCGGCGTGAAGCTATGATAAGTAGATAAAGAGAACATTGAACTTTGAACATGGCAGAAAAAAAACAAAAATGTCTGAAAGGACACGCCTCCTGCAGTTCAACGTCTACAGGAGATTCAGAACCACCAGAACCACTAGATTCAGGACTCACAGGGCAGAAAAATGGCCGACTAGGAAGAATTAAGGAAAGGGAGTCCACTTGAGGCTCCACCCACCTGCCAATCAAAAAAACACACCCATATATCGGCTCACATTTGATCTATACATAAAAAACTAAAGAATTAATAGAAATGTGTCAACTAGAACCTGAGGGAAATGAACAAAACATTTTGAAACCAGCCTCTAGTGGTCGTTTGTGGAACTGCATCGGTCTGTAACTGGACCTCTCCTCTAGGACTGTTGCTACAGGTGAAAAAATGGACCTCTAGGTCCTACTGAAGATTTCTCTATTTCAGTCCACACTGCAGTTCTGTCCGGTCAGTGTGGGAGGAGTCAGGAGGGATTGTAGAGGAAATTTGGCGGAGGACTCAATCACTGTACGCCCCCACACACCACAACGGCGAGGAAGAGGAGACCCGCAGAGAGAGGTTGTTCTTCCTCTGCGCTCTGAGTGGGTGCTGCTGCATCAGTGATGCCTCCATCCCTGAACAGCATTCTTAACAGGGTTCTGAACAGGGTTCTGAACACGGTTCTGAACACGGTTCTGAACAGGGTTTCTTAACAGGGTTCCTAACGAGGTCCTCAACAGTGTTCTTATCGCGGTTCTTAACAGAGTTCTGAACAGGGTACTGAACAGGGTTCTGAACAGGGTTCTGAACAGGGATCCTAACAAGGTCCTGAACAGTGTTCTTATCTGGGTTCTTAACAGGGTCCAGCACACCTCCTATAACATGACATGCTAAATCAGATCCTTCCATCAGAGGCGTCTCCACGAAGACGAGCGCCTCAAACATAACCAGACTCAGAGGTCGTAGCAGAGCTGTCACATGGTGCTGGACACCGATCTCCCATCATGCACTGGGGTTCCTTGTATATGGGTTAGTTAGAGGCACAAGTCTTCAAATGTCCACCATGCAATTCCTGCAGATTTCGCTTAGCATTTGGTAAATGCAGAAGTGTAGGGGGTGGAGCTTATCAAAGCGTTGCAGACAGATGTGGAGACACAAGAAAGAAGCAGGACTATGAATGTCACCCAAATGTTAGCATCAAATAACCTTTAAAAGAGTGGAGAAAAAAGATGACTGAAATGGTTCTGGAGGATTTCAGACCCACATGTGAGATACGGGCTCTGAACAAAGAAGAACTCAGAACTTCACATGTGAGATACGGGTTCTGAACAAGGAAGAACTCAGAACTTCAGAAACTGCTTTGGAAATGTGGACTCAGAAAGGTGAATTTGTAAACGATGTAAACAAAGTGTAACTTTAACCACAACAACAAACTGAAGACAAACACCACAAACCTGACACTAACCACACTGACCTTTACTAGCTGGTACTATTCCATACTGACCCTATTGACCTTAAAGGTCACACAGCAGGACAGTTGCAGGCGAACTCCACTCTCAGCCCAGATTTGCAAACAAGGGGGCGGGGCTAAGGGAGGCTGCAATGTGTCTTCATTAATGGAAAACGATGCAAAGCAGAATGATGCCAGTTTCACCCATTGACGGTATATTGTGATATAATGTGATATGTCTCTAGTGATATTGATATATGTCTCTGGTTTCACCACAGAACTTTCGGTGGAGGTTGAAGATTTTTCTCCGTATGTAATGACCGACAGCGGGGGTGCAATGAATGTAGTGAATCAACAATGCCAACAACAGAGGATACGAATTCTGGCACGTCCGGCACAACATGAGGGTTTGCATGACCAAAAGGGACCTGTGTCTGAGTGGTAAAATGATGCTAGCATCAAAGCTAATAAAGGCTAATGGATTTAAGCTAACAATCCAGAGTGAAATTGTAAATCCATCACCAGTTCTTTGGATTCATTAACAGATGCACTCAACCACTGTTGACTAACTTCCAAGTCACTAGGAAAGCTCTGCAAACCAGTAGATACTTGACAACTAAAGGCAATAGAGCTACGAGCTATGCTAAAGCTAACACGATAATGACCGTTACAGAATCAAAGATGGGCGGGGCTTTTATACTGGAGCTCAGAGCATGATGACGTGGAACTTCTGGGACTTACACCCGTTGACCAATCACAAAACAGCTGTAATACCTCGTTTCAACCTGTAGGGGGCAGCAAACAGACGGGTTTACACGAAAGTTTCAGGAATTAAACAAGTTTATTTTGAATCATCAAAAATGTGTCAATGACCAACAGACAGCACTTTTAAAGCCCCATTAATACAAGTTGATTTAGTGTTTGGTCGCCCTTTAAGACCAGACCTGGACCACCCTACCCTTTAAGACCAGACCTGGGCCACTCTACCCTTTAAGACCAGACCTGGACCACTCTACCCTTTAAGACCAGACCTGGACCACCCTACCCTTTAAGACCAGACCTGGACCACCCTACCGCTGCACCACAGCCGCCTCAATACTAGCCATACCAACCTGAACAATGCTAACCCTACTAACCGTGACAACCTTAAGTCTACCAAGCCTATCCCTGCTAACTATAATCCTAAAGCAATAAGCAGGACATCTTTGAAGCAGAAATGAGGAAGCGGTTCTGTCAAACATTCACTACAATATTAATTACAATTTAAGATTAAATCTCAAATAAATCAAAGTGGTTCTAATATTGTCTTTTTCAGTTTAATGAACATATAGAATCTATATAATTGTAATTCATGGTGAAACATGTAACTTAAGTGTTTAGGGATGTTAACCATTACTATGAATAACTAAAGTAATAACAGATGATGAAGTACTCAGAACTGAACTCAATCCTGCAGGTTTCTGAATTTGAATAAAACATCAACTATAGGATGAATGCAGGTGTTTGTTGTCTTGATTCCTCTTTAATAAAACACAAACACTCCAACAGTAGCGATGCACTTTGTAGTTTTACTGCAGTCAGAGAGGGGAAGCACTGATGGACGTTTTGGCTTCTCCTTACCCTCTGGTTAGGTCTGGATCTAACCGTAACAACATCATCTTCTACATCTCTCATGAATGGAGCTGGACATGGACAGCAGACCTGAATGACTGACCAACGGCAGACTGTAGAAGAAGTAAAGACTACTACAACAAAGGGAGGGAGGTGAACCCACATCCTCACAATCTGAGGAGTACAGGCTGGTCTGAGACCCCCCCACTCTCTCTCTCTGCAGGACGTGGACGTCTCTCGCTCCGTCAGCGTCCTCTGAGGCGGCGGCTCGGTCTCAGACATTCATCAACGCCAGCTGCCCCCCCGGGATGATCTATTCCTCCTGTGGCTGAGTGTTGCTCACATTACTCATCTTTACACAGGTGAGAAGTGGAGCTGGGGGGGCTTGTTCAGAGAGGGGGGGCTGTCTGAATTCTCCATCGCTTTCAGCTCTTTCCCTCCGTTAGAGGTTGAGAAAAATGTCAGTTAATGGAAGGAAGGTGAAGTGTGACGGTGTATGAATACCAGAGCTGTCACAGCCTGCAGCCGTCCTCTACCAGGAAATGTGTTTCACTGAGAGCAGAGTATCAGACCTGGACCCCAGCAGACCAGTAGTCTGTTCTAGAACCACCACAGGTCTGTAAAAGACCACAACATCTATCAGAATACCAGACCTGGACCCCAGCAGACCAGTAGTCTGTTCTAGAACCACCACGGGTCTGTAAAAGACCACAACATCTATTAGAATACCAGACCTGGACCTCAGCAGACCGGTAGTCTGTTCTAGAACCACCACAGGTCTCCAAATGACCACATCTATTAAAATACCAGCATCACAATAAAATGTAAAAATAAATACATAAAATAAAAGAAAAGTGAACTTATACAATCTGTGAGGTTTCTAAAAGTAAATAGTGATATAGCACGGGAACAATGTACACTAACACCTGTTGCTAGCATGCTAACGCTAATTCAAACCAAACTACTGGTTTTAGAGCCAAAGTTACTGATTACACATTTACAGACACAAATATGAATGTACGATATATCGGTACCGGTATCGGTTTGGGTCCATTATGAAAAAAGATCCACTAATATTGTTCTGACTGTTTTCAGAAACACTTTATTTTTATATGTATACCTGTTCCTTATGAATCCCTGGCAGTGGAAGCAAATGTTTACAGACATGGTCAGTAACTGTTCTGTTTTCTTGAAAGAGACTCGATGTTCTTAATAGATCCCCGGCAGTGAGAAACGTTTGGTTCATAGAGTTTTGTCTAACAGTCAATAAACACTCTGGATGTTATAGTGTCAACGTGATTCTTGTTCCTATGAGATCAGTTCTGTATGTTATTATAGGTCGAGTATCATAGGATCATACAGTAAAACAGTAAAAGTTTCTAATAAAGAAACAAAAAAGAAATCTAAACTTTGTGTTATTAAAGACACTTAAATATCGGTATCGACCACAGTTAGAGGGAAATATCGGTAATCAGTATCTGTACATCTGTACCTAGAAACACACACTTAATAAACCCACATGCATTAATACTTCATACAAATGTACACACATTCTAACATGTTTTCATTCACACACACAGAAACACATCCATGGACACATTCACACAGTCACATAAACAAACCTTTGTGCAAACATCTACACACACTTATTCACACACATTCACACATATCTATGGACACACAAACACACATAAAAACATCAGACAAATGCATACATTCTCATTCACACACAACACACATGGGCCAGCACACAAACCTACACAACAGTGTCCACACACACATTTACACCCAAATGGAGGCAAAGGGAACCAGCATCATGTGAGTATAGAGTCATTCTACAGTCAGAGCTGCATGGAAAACAATGTTGGGAAGAAAAGAAGACTAGTTCCTGTTTCAGAAAGAAGCAGGAACTAGTCTACTGACAGGCTTTAGCTAAACCCAAAGGTTTAACCTTTTGTCAGGATTGGTCGGATTCTTTCTTTTCATCATCTCAGACTTCATCACCCACCAGCCCAGGACCTAGAGTTCAGCCTCAGACTGAAAACATGAATCCTAAGTGGGGTCCTAAGGCCAACCGATTGGGGGGCCAAAGCCTCTCTGCTCAACATCAGAACCAGCCAGATCAGAACCAGAACCGGAACAACCACACTACTGGACTTTGGTGCACAAACGTGTCCTTCAGTCATTATCACAGTCTGATGGAGGACAACTCACTGCTTCAGTCTTACACTGTATACATGCAGGACGGCAGCCTGGACGGCCAAAAAGGACGTCTGCAACACTGCAGGCTGCCTCTGCAGCAGAACCTGGGGTGCAGGTGGAGCTGCAGCTGTAACTCACTGCCGTCATGAAGGCAGGAAACAGCAGCGGCGCTCTGCAGTCAGGCTGCTTATCATCTGAAAACTGACAACCTCCACACGCTTCACCTCCACACTGCAGAGAAGTTTGCTGTGAATCAGGAGGATTTCTTCTTCCAGTTCAGCAGAAATGGGGTTTAGGAGGGGTTAACCCTAGGAAACTCTACTGCTTCACTTCTGATCGGAGCTGCAGCTCCACTCAGCTGAGGGTCCTCAACACAAACCCAGAAGCAGAAATGAGTTCAAACTCCACCATGAAACATTCAGGACATCTGCATTCACACTGCGGATAAGAGTGACCCAAATACAAGTGCTGGCCCGTTTTCAGTCTGAACCAAACAGGCTACATGATATGAAACATCTTCTGAACCTACGAGCACGAGGTGGTCCTGAGGAGGAGGTTGTCCTGAACAAAGGGTCGTCCTGAGCAGGATGTGGTCGGAGCAGGAGGTCATTCTGAGTGGGACAACGTCCTGAGCAGGAGATGGTCTTGTGCAGGAGGTCACCTTGAGCACGAGGTGGTCCTGAGGAGGAGGTTGTCCTGAACAAAGGGTTGTCCTGAGCAGGATGTGGTCGGAGCAGGGGGTCATTCTGAGTGGGACAACATCCTGAGCAGGAGGTTGTCCTTAAGAGGAAGTCATCTAAGAGATGGTCCAGGGCAAAAAGTCTTCCTGAGCAGGAGGTTGTCCTTGAGAGGAGATCACCTTGAGCAGGAGGTGGTCGTGCACAACAGGTTGTCCTAAGCAAGAAGTGGTTCTGAGTAAAATGTCGTCCTGAGCAAAAAGTCTTTTTGAGCAGGAGATGGTCTTGTGCAGGAGGTCGACCTAAACAGAAGGTCATCCTGAGCAGGAGTTTGTCTTGAGCAGGAAGTTCTCTTGAGCAGGAGGTGGTCTTGAGTAGGAGGTTGTCCTGAGCAAAAAGTCGTCCTGAGCAAGAGTTCATCTTGAGGAAGGTGGTGGTCTTGAGCACAAGGTCGACTTGAGCAGGAGGTCATCTTAAGGTGGTCCTGAGCAGGAGGTGGTCTTGGGCAGGAGGTCCTAAGTAAGAGGTCGTCCTGAGCAGGAGGTCAACCTGAGCAGAAGCTCATCCTGAGCAAGAGTTCATCCTTTCTCTTAACTCTGGAGGTTCTCACAGCTCGTCCATCAGATCCATCCACAGCTGGACCAGAACTCCCATCAATCACTACTCCCACCACATTATTCCCACCGTTACGTCTGAAAGCGTCCGGTAGAGTCCACCACTGACAGATTTATCGAGGTTAGTCCAGATGTTTCTGCTCTTCTGGGTCATGTGACACAAAGAGTCAGATGAAAGCAGGAATTTCCCGCCCCAGGCTCAGCTCAGCATGGTTGGTCACCTCTCCAGAGAACGCAGCAGTAATTTATGAGGGTATTAATAAAGTTCATGCAGTCTGAGCTCCAGCTCCTCGTTCTTCATCTGCAAACATGTTTTGTTGGTTTATAAAGATTCCCCCGATGACTCTTTCTGAGAGGCTGCTTCAGATTCCTCTGCAGATGAGTTCCTGAACGGGCCACTGGGTTTCTCACGGCAAACACTTCCTCCTCCTCTTTAAGCATCTTTAGCATTTCTGTAAGGGATCATCCAGAAAACATCACCACTTCCTGTCTGTCCCATACCCGGGTCCTCCTCTAACTCCAGGCACACGTGACCTGATATGTCCTCAGAAAATCACTGAGTACATTAGAATGGCATCGACTTTTAGGATTTTAGTCCAACTGTCAGAGGATTTTCAGAGTAAAATGGGGTTTTCAAACATCAGTTGTGTTGGACGTCTGATGTCATGGTTCTCAGAGATGTTTAAACAGCCTTAGCTTTAGTCCTTGGTTAGCAAGTTAGCATTAGCAGGTCTGTAGGGGCTCTGTGGTCAGATTTCCCCAAAGTTTCCAACAGATGGCTCCTCCTTCAAGCAGCTTTCAGCACAAATGTGGACATTTTTCAAACAACCAAACAATCAAGTCAACAGCAGCCAAAGTATGAGTAGATCCATAAACGTAAGACTTTTAGGAAACCCACAACTTCTCCTTCCGCTACGTTAGCTCTCCAGTCACACCTACGATCCCTACACCTTCTGTTACCGTAGCGACAACTTTTGACTCCTTTTGGATTCACTCCACCCACCTCCACAGCAGCAATACATGTGACGTTTCTATCCTGGCTTTGGTCCATGGAAACTGATGTTATTTCTGTGTAAAAGGTTGAATTTATTTTCTGTATAAAAATCCCGAACGAGCCCCCAAATTGTTGTACCCCAGTCTTTGAGGTTGTAAAAGGACCCAACATGTGTTAGTAAACAGGAAATTGAACAAACATTGTTTACGTCAGATGGTTCCTCTCGATCTGGTGATCTGGTGATGTTTGTCAGTGTTTTCTACTTTGACCCCACAGTCTCGAGCTCATCTCAGGCCTAAACAGAGCAAAGAGCAGAGGTTTGTTCAGCCTCCATCTCTTCAGAGATCCTCCTCTTCTGTCATGTCCTATCGGCTGTGAACAGAGCTGTTGGGAAAAGCCTGTCGGAGCGTCCCTGTGTGGTATTTAAGCATGTCACTAAATGTCTCATTACAATAAAGCGGCTTGTGACGGAGCCTAACAAGCGGCGCGTCCCAGCTCTCGTTAGCAGCTCAGGTGTTTTGACTGACACATACGGGTTAAACTGGCCCTGCCGGCGCCATATGGATACGGATTAGTACCGGGAGATTCTTCACGGGAAAAACAAACAGCTGACAACTCCGGTACATGTCGCCCGCCAGCTCAGGGGCTGTGAAAAAACCCACGCAGGAAGTGGGTTTAGAGAGACGTTAGCATCGGTGCAGCGTCCCTAAAGAAGAAGCTGGTCCGTCAACAAATACGGACGTTCTACAGTTAGCCAACGAACATCAGCCAAGCTAAAGCAAAAGAACAGAGACATCTGTAAAACCAGGGAACGTTAGAGAGGTGATCCTGATCCAAGAACTAACACTGTTTACTGTCCTCGTGGTGGTTGTCATGGAAACGGTACCAGCTTCTTGTGCTGGTTTTCCTGAGGATCAAGAGTCAGGACCAAACTTCTGAGTGTCTGTCAAGAAACCGACCAATGAGAAGACCCACAGGAGAGCAGGAAGTGAGGGAAGTCTGTGCAGCCAATGCCATCTGGACCGAACTACACCGGTGGGTCAAACAGGAAGTCTGGACAAAGAAAACTACAAAAAACTACAAAGACCAAGATGCAGGTCTTCACGGTGAAGGGTCAAGAATCAAAATGAGGAAAACTATCAGTTCAGACGGGATGAGGGGTCCTCTCAGAAACAAAAGAGGGGGTCCCCTCAGAACAGGAAGTATTACAGAGACCTTTGACCTGGTAGAATATAGATGATGACTACAGTTTAAGACATTTTCTGAAGGATGATGTAAACCTGATGACCTACATCAGGGGTTCCCGGGTCCGGCCCTCCTCCACATTTGGACAAGGCCCCCAAACAGTTTTGGAAGGTTTAGGCTTTTATCAGTTTTGAGGCTAATTTCGCATTCACCAATTATTTCAGCTACATGCTAGCTGTTTTGGCTAATTTAGGCTTTTTTCCGGTTTTTAGGCTAATTTGGAGTTTAGCTAATATTTTAGCAACATTTTAGCTATTTCGGCTAATTTGGGCTTTTTTCAGGTTTTTACGCTAATTTGGAGTCTAGCTAATATTTTAGCGTTATGCTAGATGTTTTGGCTAATTTAGAAATGTTTCCAGTTTTTTAGGTTAATTTGGCCGTAAGCTAATACTTCAGCTACATGCTAGCTGTTTGGGCTAATTTAGGCTTCTTCCAGTTTTTTAGACTAATTTGGCATTCTAGCATTTCGCTAATATTTTAGCTAGCTATCAGCTTCAGTGTTTCCAGCTATCAGCTTCAGTGTTTTTAGGTATCAAATTATGCATCTTCAGCTACTAATCAATCACAGGTAATACTATATATCTAGTTTTTAGAATGTTTTAGTATTATTTTTTCTGTACAAATTACAGAGAGGAAATATTTTATTTTTTTTTAATATTTTAAATGTGTGGCTTTCTGGTAAACCATAAATATTTAAGTTTAGGCTGTGAATGTTACATTTTCTGTTAGCCCCCAAACCGACCCTGTTCCTCTATCAGAGAAGAAAACAGTTTTGGGGAAAAGTTTGGAGACTCTACATCCCAAACAGACGTTTTGTTTCATCGTGTCTTCATGAGATCAGCTGCCGGTCGGTTTTCAGTCGTCCCCCAAACCCCATGATCACCTGGAAGGCGGTTCTAGTCCGGATGGATCAGAGACTCGGGAGAACGTGGGGAGGTCGGGAACATTCAGGAAAGGTTGCCCGACCGCCCACGACACTGCCGTTCAGAAATGTCACTGCTTTTCCTGACACTTGTGCATCCCTCCCCAAGAAAAACAATCAGTGGCCTTTAACGGCGACGCCTCCTGCAGCGTCCCCACCTCCAGTCATCCGCCGGTCCTCGCGGATTACTCGGCTCCGGCGGGGAGACGCGCTCCGCCGTGATTATGCGGGAGCGTGTCGTGTTAACGGCAGAAGAACAACATGTGGCAGACATTTCGTTCAGACGCTAATGAACAAATTGCTGCTGTCAAAACAGCATGGGTCGGTGTTCATGGTTCAGCGAGCTGCAGGGGGGAGCAGAGGAGAAAAGAGCAGATGCAGGGTGAGGAGGACGGGAGGAGGACGGGAGGAGGACGGGAGGAGGACGAGAGGACGGGAGGAGGACGGGAGGAGGAGGACGGGAGGAGGACGGGAGGAGGACTGGAGGAGGACGGGAGGAGGACGGGAGGAGGACTGGAGGAGGACTGGAGGAGGAGGACGGGAGTAGGAGGGGAGGAGGACTGGAGGAACACGGGTAGGGGACGGGAGGAGGAGGACGGGGGGAGGACGGGAGGAGGACTGGAGGGGGACGGTGGGAGGAGGACGGGGGTGTCGTCCCTGAAACAGCAGTCCACTCTGGTTGAGACACAGACGTTTGTTTCAGGATCAACACATTTTTATTCCCAACTCCTCACATATTGACGTCTGGTTAAGGACCCCCCCGATGTTTTGGGAGTCCCCCAACTCATCGTTTTTTGACTTCCTGGTTCTCCCCATTAGATCATGGGTCCCCAACCTCTGGGGCACGAACCAGAACCAGTCCAGTACTGAGACGCGGAGCGGACCGGTACCCTAACGCGGTACCAGTATGTGTCTGGTACTGGTCCGATACCAGGTCTGGGCCTGGTTCCCGACTGACACCACATCTAAGGACAGGGATAACAATTTTAGATTTTAGTTATTGATTCTATTTTATGAAGACCTTCTGCTTCTGTAGAGTTACCAGTGTGAAGTCTAATGAAGTATTTCTGTTGAGATATTGGACTATGTAAATACAATTTATTTGAATTGGTACTACATCCAGTGCTGGGTTAGGGTATCAAGTTTGGGTACTGGTCCTGGACACGTCCCAAGGACCAGTCTTCGTCCGGTACCGCGTCCGAAACCTGTTCATGCCTGTCTGGCACCAGATCGGGTCCAGTACTGTATCTGTCGCTGGGTTAGGTTTAGGGTACCAGATATAGATATCCGTACTGGACAAACTAGTTCATGCTTCTTACCACGTCTGGAACTAGTTCACGTCTTGTACTGCACTGTACCTGCTTGGGTCAGGTACCCCGTCTTGTACTGAGTCTGGTGCTGGGTTAGGGGACCATGTTTGGGTACCAGTACTTAAGTAACTATGTTGCTTAAAGTAACGAACTAACTTAAGTAACTGTTTTAATGACTTTAAGTAATGTTACTTAGACGACCTTCAGTTGCCTAAGTATTGTTGTCAAATTTTAGTCAATATTTCGGGTGATGTACCCACGCAATAACACAGGTCAACACTAGCGTTCACTTTCACCACAGAGGACTAAAGTTTAATTTTGGTGGTACAAAAACATAAAATCCCTCATGACACAAACATACAAACTACAGGACAAACCATTCCTCCAGGAACCAGGGGGGCAGAGACTAAATAGAGACGATGTGAGCTGATGGTGGTGAGACGGACTCCCCACAAAGCACAAGGGAGACCTCAGTGGTACATCGGGCTGTACGGTGTATGGGGCATTGACCCGTCCAGGTCCTACAGGTGGCTGGTAGAGGGGATCACAGGTGTGTCTTTCAGGTCCTTTGAGGCTCGAGACCATGAAAACGGACCGCTCCACTGCTGTGTATCATGAAGTATTGGTACGGATCACATACAGATGATGCTGCTGTCTCTACGCCTCACTCTAGTGGTTAAACCCAGTCACATAAACACATCAACATTTTTATAGCATCCATGGATGGACTCCTCCCTCAACGGCCTGGTCTTCGTCTTGGCTGACTGCACTCAGCAGCTGGCAGCTCTCTGTTTATCACTTAAAGAGCCTCAGCGGGTGTTAATAATTGATTCACAGCCTCAGAGTCTACGGTCATGTTTGGGTTTAGGTCTGCGCCGTCCCCCAGGAACCCTTGAGGGGTATTTTGGGAGTGTTAGTGCACAGGTAGAGGGGGCGGAGGCAGACCTTCATGCTGATTAACAAAAGGAACATTTATATTCTACTATAGTGGAGGCCCAACACCCCTTACAGTTCCATTCACCTAGAAAATCAGAGGTCCACCGCTCTACCACTGGACCACAGAGGAGACACCTGATACTTCTACTGATCAGATCAGAGCCAGAACAAGGAGAAAACCTCCACGAGAGACCCTTTCTGAGGATCACATGACCAACCAACAGTGGGGTAAACATAATCAGTGTTTGTGATTATCTATGTGCTATGGATCTACGTTCAACCCAAATGAAAACTGTTCAAATTTCAGGACTTTATGGTTTAAGAAACGGTTCTGGACTCATCAACATTCCCACAGAACTTTCATCAAACTTCATCACCTCGTGGTGCATTTTAAAGTTTCTTTTAAACATTGGATCCAAAAAACCAGAAGAAGAACCAAGAACAGTTCTGATCCACCCAAACACACGTGGTGAGGAATGACCTTTGAGACCAGGTCCAGGGTCTGGACTATCAGATGGGTCCAGAACCTCCACAAACGGGACAGATGGTCTGAGACGCATGTTTCTGGAGGATTCCGTGTGGAGAAGATCCAGGAACTCTGGTTCTGTCATGTTAGAGTTCTCTATGAGGAGACACAGAAGGTGTTTGGTTCTGGTTTTGGTTTAGAGGACGTTCACAGATGGTTCTGAAGACATTAGATGATCTCAGATGGACCTCATGGTTCTGGTTTTGGTCTGGAGGACGTTCACAGATGGTTCTGAAGACATTAGAGGCACTCAGATGGACCTCATGGTTCTGGTCTACGCCCCGTCACGCGTTCTGCTCTTAGCCCTGGGACTTAAACCAGAGTCCCGTCGGGTTGTTTCCAGAATAGCAGAGTGTCTATAATGGTTTCTGGCGCTGAACCCGGTTGGATGTGTTCCACTCAGTGTTGTGAAGTCTCCTGGAATGCATTTTTAATGAAGCAGCACCAGAACCAGGCCGTTTGGGTCTCTTGGACATACATTTTTAGCAGATAAATGTTTAAGCTGTCGTCTTCTCAAGTCTTTCTGAAGAAAGCAGAGGTGGAGGTTCTGCTGGACCTGAGACACCACAGGAACCTCAGACACCCCAGAGATCCTCTGGAGGTGGGGGGGTGGGGGCTGGTCCTGTAAGCTCAGACATAAACCTGGAACTGGACGAAGAACCGGTCCAAATGTTGGTGTGTTGGTCCAGGAGGAGCATGTGAACGCCACATCCCTGCTTCTAATGCAAACAGCTGGACCGCGGTGCGTTCAGGCGCTGGACCGCGGTGCGTTCGGGCGCTGGTCCGCGGTGCGTTCAGGGGCTGGTCCGCGGTGTGTTCGGGTACTGGTCCGCGGTGCGTTTGGGTGCTGGACTGCGGTGCGTTCAGGTACATCACCGTTCAGAGGTTTGGGTTACAGACTCAGGAAACTGGTGACGGGTGAAAGCCTAAAGACGGATGGAGAGTGTCTCTGAAGCAGAGATGGTCCAGGAGGAGGAGCATCAGATATCTGAAGAGACGATGTTCCTGAACCTGCAGCGGTGTCAGCAGAGCTCATCGATTTGATCCTCGCAGGACCCCATACTCGCTGCTGCTGGCATTGATTCCTGCACAAATGAGCCTCTCAGTGAACTAATAAAGTGGTTTCTCTGCAAATAAAAACCACTTCATGAGAAAATACACAATAACCCTCGTGTTCCTGTCAAACATCTGATTCATTGGTCCTGGATGACTGACGGGTGGACACAGATGTCTACAGGAGGGGGATAGTCCAACCTGCAGGGACGCCCAGGTGACCTTCAGGACAGATCAAGGTCATAGACTGTTCAGAGAACAGTAGAGAGAAAATGTTTTTATCTATGGGTGTGCTGCAGGTCGTAGTGAACACTTCTACAAGCTCAGTGTTCTTGTGGTAGAGTGTCCGCCCTGAGATTTGAGGGTCGTGGGTTTAAATCCCGGCCGAGTCATACCAAAGACTCTAAAAATGGGCCAGTACTGGTACCCAAACACTATCGTGCTCTGAGTCTGGTAATGCGTCCAGAACCAATACTGACATTGATAGTACTGGGTTAAGGATCGTGTTGGGATACTGGTCTCAGTACTGGACCGGTACCAGTCTGCGGCTCGGGCACTGAGGAATTTCATTGGAACAGCCAGCATGTCAAAAAACGATGAGTTGAAACCCAAAATGACAGTTTTTGACGCGGAGGGTCCTTAACCAAACGAAGGCGAGGAGTTGGGAATGAGAATGTGGTCTGGTGGACAGCTTGTGGTGACCCAGCTGGTTCTGGGTCACTCCCACTGTTACGTCCTGCTGCTGCTGTGCTGCCACTTCTCAACACGTCCTGCCATTCTCCTCACATGGCAGGTGGGTGGGGCAAGTGATCTTAAGTAGCACCTGTCAGGTATTTCGGAGAACAGCTGGTAGTCTTGGTTTTTGGGCTTTGTTTATTTGTTTTCTTTAGGTAGTTTTGGTTAGGATGAGCTGCTGACTCAGACGGTCGACATGGTTGGTCAGCAGTCTCCCCGACTTATTTTACGTTTGGTTTTGTCTTTTTGTTTGAACCGCACACCAATTCCTCAATGTTTGTTCTTTCTTTGCAGGACAGGTTGTAGTTTATTTAAACTTTATTCTGTGTTTCTTTTACCCTTGCTGTCCCGTTCCTACGTTATGGTTTCCTTTTAGAATTTCTCCCTAGACTTTGGGCCGGTTTCCCCGTCTGGGACATAACACCGCCTTCACCACTGATGCCGTCCGCCATAGCAGGTGCTATCTCTCCAGCTTCATGGACTGATGATGATTTACTAGGACAACATCAAAAGATCCTCCAGTTTCATCCGTACTTTCCCCTCTCAGGTTAATGCTCACACTGGGAGGTAACCTTTAAAACGGCGTCAGGACTGAAGTACACCGCACCCAGATAGACTAGATACATTTAATAGATGTATTTACACCAGAATGTAGAACACTTGAAACAATAATCCAGCTGTAATCTGTTTATTTGTTCAGTCTAGATGATAATCCACAGACAAACATTCTGCATGTCGGACTCAAACCCAAACAGCACGCAGAGGCTAACCGCTAGCGCGGCGCAGACAGACACGTGACCCGCTAACCCGCAGCGCTGCTGTTCAGCAGAAGGACAGCTTGTTTGAGGCTGAGCCACGGAGGGAGATGGAAGCACGCTGCTGCTCCTAATGGAATGTAAAAATAAATCTGCCACACGCGTAATCTGATTACACGGGAAACAGTGATCACCGCCGCAGAACGGAGCGGCGTGGAGAGGAAAACAGGCGTTCCTGAAAGGATCATCAGCCGTGTTCAGGGGGATCCAAACGTCTGCGTTCAGGATGTCTGCATCTTCATCAGAGTAACTCCTCCTGAACATCAGGTCTGGAGCAGGAAAACCAACGTTCTCTTCATACTGAGACCAGCAGCAGAGAAAACCAGGAGAACCTCCTCAGTCTGGATGGTTCAGTCTGGATCCTCCTTCAGCCAAAACGCTGAGACCTTCAAGGTGTAAAGAAAACTCTTTAAACAAGTCCTGTAAAACAACAATGTGCTGAACCTCTCTGACCCCACAGGATGGTCCGGTTTGTGCCGTACTCGCCACCTCCACCGCCATCAGAGGGTCTGTGAATACGACTGTGGAGGACTTTGGCCCTGAAGAAGTGCAGGTTCACACCTTAACCCAAGAACCCACGGAGACATCAGTGCTTTGGACTAAGGACTTTGGCTCTGAAGAAGTGCAGGTTCACACCTTAACCCAAGAGAACCCACGAAGACATCAGTGCTTTGGACTAAGGACTTTGGCCCTGAAGAAGTTCAGGTTCAGGTTCACACCTTAACCCAAGAGAACCCACGAAGACATCAGTGTCTCAGGAATGAATCTATGATGTGGTTTACGTGGTTTATAAGGCGCTCCATCTTATTTTAATTTCACTAACACTGGGTCGGAGTCTTCGTGGGTTAAGAGGAAAATACACATAAAAAATATTCTAAAATAATCAAAATACTAAACTGAATACTTATAATAACACAAAAAATACAAAAGATTAAAAAAGAACAGAAAAAGAATAATAAATCATGACATCATAACTCATTTTGAAATAAGTATATTAATAATAATTATAATAAATAATTAAAAATAAACAAAAGTGAATACTAGAAATAAAACCAAATATAAAAAAATAAAATAAAAAATGACATATTAAAAATTATTAATAATAAATAATGAAATAATTACCCAAATCTATATTATTAATAAATTAGTAAAATGAATATATATAATAATGTAAAATAAAAATATGTTCAAAAGAATATCAGAAGCACCAGTAACGAGTTCTGCTCTACTGTCCACCAGAACCACATCCTGTCTCCCTCCAGAACCTCTACCAGGTCCAGATCTCTGTCCTCCGTTTAGAAGCTGAGCTATGCTAACCATCCATCCAGACGAGGAATCCGTCATCAATCAACCGATCAACACAGATGTTTCCAGACTAATGAGGATGTGGACGGTGGCTGAGGTGGAGCGGACGCTCGCTGGTGGATTTCCTGAATTCTCTGGGTGTTTTTAGAGACGCAGAATTGTTTGAGGGAAGCTGTCAGCTGTGAACAGACACAGGATTGTGGGATTATCCGTCCTGCCTTTGGTAATCTACCACGAAGCAAAGAGGTCAGATTCCCTTTAGAGTGGAGCTGTCAAACATTCCCATCAGTGCCGGTGTTCCCTTCTCCGGCGGCCCCGCCCACCCCGACCCACAAAGAAGATTGCACCAGAACTAATGTTTGTCATTACGACCATTTACCTTCTTTCTCTGTGAGATGGGACCGACGTAAACGTCGACAACAGGGGCGCACAAGGATAAATAAAAATAAAATAAAATAAAATAAAATAAACCATAGGTTAGCCAAAACAACTAGCTTGTAGCTGAAAAATAGCTAAACTTTAAAATAGCCAAAAAACTAAAAAAAAGACAAAATTAGCCAAAACAGCTAGCATGTTGCTAAAATATTAGCTAAACTCCAATATTACCTATAACTTCTCAGTAAATACCAACATAGTAAAAAAGTTAGCAGAATGCTAATTTTTATCAACCTAAACCTTCAATAACCTTCAATATTTTACTCTCTACAAAAATATATTTGGTCAAAAATAATAACAATGAAGTAAAATGATCTGGAGGGCCGGATCCGGCCCCCGGGCCTTGACTTTAACACACGCGGTCTTCATGGTACCTGGAGAATGAAACTATCATCCAGAACGGACCGACAGTCCGGCGCTGGACCTACCGTCTTCCAGGGGCACGTAGATGTTCATGTAGAGGCAGTCCTCGCTCTGCTCCTGCACGTACGTCACCACCGTATCCAGGTTGGCGGTGAACCACACGGGGAGCATGTCGTTGAGTAAAAAGCGGTCCTCCAGGAACTGAGGACAAACCGGCGGGAACTGCGTAGCATTCCTGATGCCCGGCCAGGAGACGGGAGGCTCCGGCGGCTGGAACCTCCGCTCTCCGGTTGGGGCCATGGCGTAGGGGATTCCCAGGTACTGCTCCACCGGTCCCAGGATCTCGTTGGGAAGCGTCACCTTCACTCCTCGCAGCTTCCCGTAGTTGGTGGTGACCACCGGGTGCTGCTGGGCTTGAAGGAGGGGCAGACAGGCGGACAGCAGCCACAAGGGCAGAAAAAGGCTGGTTTTGGCCCAGGGGGGGCTAATCCATGACGGGTCTCTGGGCGCAGACATGGTCCTGGTTGTGCTTGTGCTCCTTGGTACTCCCCTGGTCCTGCTGGGTCTCAGATGCTGAGCAGAGGGCTGCAGATCCAGTCGACTGAAGACTTTTTCTCCAAGTTCCCCATCCTCAGCAGTGGTCCTGACGGTGTCTGTCCTCCACTCCTTCAGGTGTCCTGAAAAACACAAAAGAAGGAGGTCAGATGGAGGGAGTCCAATACTGGACTCAGTTCAGGGTGGTAAGGTCAGACCTGACCAAAGACCAGACGTCTAGACTCAAGGAGATCCTTGAAACTAACCAGGAAACTTGGAGAGAACCAAAACTGTGAGGCTTTAATGATGGACTAACCCGACCGGATCAGACCCACGGACCGATGGTTCACATCCACCAGTCTGGATCATGGACAACACATGAAATCATGGAGCTGGTGTGGGGACAAGAACCTCCCAAAATGGGTCAGAAAAGGAGGTTTTTGGAATTTCACCAAATGTCTGACACGTTTAGAAACCACCAAACCCAGCAAAAGAAAAATCTGTCATCCGTAAATTAATGTATTCAGCAGCACATTCTCACTCCCAACTCCTCATATATGGACCTATGGTTGGGCCCCCTCTGCGCCACTCTTTCAAATTTCGGGTGACCCAACTCGTTTTTTTTTTAATTGCTAGATGTTCCGATTAAATCACAGCTCAGCTCAAGCTCAAGCTTGTAAAACTGCATTTTTTCATCTACGTAATATCGCTAAGATTAAAAATATGTTATCTAAAAGTGATGCTGAAAAACTCATCCATGCATTTGTTACGTCTAGACTGGATTACTGTAACTCTTTACTGATAGCATGCCCTAAAAGTTCTTTAAAAAGTCTTCAGCTTGTCCAGAATGCAGCAGCAAGATTGTTAGCAGGAACTAGCAGAAGAGAACACATCACTCCTGTGTTAGCTTCTCTCCACTGGCTCCCAGTTGAATTTAGAGTAAAGTTCAAAATCCTCCTGTTAACATATAAGGCTCTGAATGGTGTGGCCCCATCCTATATTAGAGATCTCATAGTTCCTTACCAGCCAATCAGAACACTTCGCTCACAGAATGCAGGACTGCTTGTAGTTCCTAGAATTTCCAAAAGTACAGTTGGAGGTAGAACCTTCAGCTATCAAGCTCCTGTTCTATGGAATAAGCTCCCAGCTCATGTCAGAGAGGCAGGCACAGTTTCTACCTTCAAAACTAGCCTTAAAACATTCCTATTTGGACAGGCGTTCTGCCAGACTAGCCAGTAATCATAGAATAATTAACATAATGCTCCCATACTGTTCTGAAGTTTGGGGAAATAATTATTATAATCACATACTTCTCCAATATATGCTTGCAATATAAATTATGAAATATGTATATTCTCTACATAATAACATAGAAGGCTGCTAGAAGTTAGAAGCTGGGGAAAGTATGGTGCACTGGGGCTCTGTCCTCTTTTCCATCTACTTCTCCTCTCCTCTACTTTTTTATTTACTTCTAATTGTATGCCTTTGTTGGTGGTGCAGTATAATTCACATGTTTTTCCTTCTCTCCGACTCCCCTGTGGGAGACCGGGAGAGATTGCAGTTTCCGGGAGACTTGTTGGTGATCCTGACGAAGCCCCGCCCATCTGGATGAAGCCCCGACACCATCCTGCATCTCTGAGTGGGAGTGATTCCTGGTGGGTCGTCTGTCCTCCTGCTCCTGGTCGTGGACTGCAGTTCTGCTTCATCTGGACTATGGACTTAATCATCACTCGTCCCTCAGCTCTATATGAATGAACTCTACTCATATATGCAGTTTTAGCAGCTAACTTTTCTTTAACCGTTCTGGTATCGCCTGTCCGTCCTGGGATGGGATCTCTCCCTCATGTGGGAATCCCTAAGGTTTCTTCTTTTTTTCCTGACTCAGGTTTTTTTTAGGAGTTTTTCCTTACCGCGAGGGAGGGTCTAAGGACAGGGATGACCTGTTCTTTATAGTCTGTTTAGTTTTTACCTATTGTGCATATTTTATGACTCCATCTGTGCATCTGTAAAAACTACAGGCATGAAGCCCAATGAGGCAAATTGAATTTGTGATATTGGGCTATATAAATAAAATTGAATTGAAAATTGAATTGAATTGCCCAACCTCCAGGCAGCGAACCGGATCGGGTCCAGTCCCTAACCCATTACCGGTTTGTCACCAGTACCACATTTGGGTCTGAAACTGCGCCCAGTACTACGTCCGGTTCCAGGCTAGTGTTAGGATACCAGTACCAGGTTTGGATACCAATACTGGACGTGTTCTGAGGTCAAGTCCACGTCTGGTACCGCATCTGATACTGCGTCCAGAGTTGGACACCTGTGATTTAATGGGAACAGCCAGAACATCAGAAACAATTGGGGGCCCCCAAAATTCTAAAAGGTGGCACAGAGGGGCCCCAACCATACGTCCATACATGTCCAGTAGGAGGTGAGAATGTGTAACCCTGAGACACAACCACTCATGCTTTCACTCTGGGTTAGAGTGGAGCATCAATGATTCCTGAGTCTTTTCCTGGACTGTCCGGGTTTGAATTCTGAGGTCCTGATCCGAGTTATAAACTCAGGGGTTGACACACAGAACCACAGACAAGAACTGGACTTTGGGTCTGATGCAGTTAAAGTCTCTGGTAAAAATGGGACGTTAATAGTCTGGAAACAGAAAAAGCCAAGGATTTAGAGTCGACTTTGCTCTGCATCTCCTCCGATAAGCTTCTGACTGGACCAGTCCTATCAGAACCCGATGGCACAGAACCAGGCGACTCCATCCGGTTCAACAAGATTCAGAAAGGTACCAGGTAACTGGTAACACACCAGAGAAGGTTTTAAGAAAAATTTTTTTGATTTTTTTCTGTTGCTGAGCTGTCAGTTCTGGTTTGGACCTTCTCCCCTTTTGTCTGCCAGAACCCCAGCGGTACCAGGAGTAACTAAATGAAATGAATCTCATGCCAACGCTCATGAGTAACAGTCAGTCAAACAGATTCTCTTGGTTCCGTGAAGTGAGAACGGTGAGTGTTTTTGCTCTTCCGTCTCATTTCTTTTCCTGCATCGTGGAGCAGATCACCTGATTTCTTCTCTGATGAAGCTGCAAAACAAACGACTGACACAACAGGAGCCGAGCTTTTATTCTGAAAGATTTGTTTTCCTTCAATCCAGAGATCTGAAATTAAAGGACCAGACAGTTTCTGTAGAGGATTTCAGCCTCCGATAGATCATCACAGAGACTCAAATGCCAGAAATGGAATCAATGTCTCTGTAATGCAAAGAAGGGACGTGAGCGTGTTCAGGCGGTCGCACAGGAACACGTTCGATTCCCACCAGTGGTTTAAAGGAAAAGAGGCTCATATCAAACTCTAGTTTGATCGGAGTTTGATCAGACTAACAGCCGTCTGGTTTCGGTCCAAAGTCACTTCCTGGTCTCCACTTTTACCGTGTGGTTCATGAGGCTGCGCTTTATTCTGAAAGGGCCTGGTGTCCATGAACAACGGTTCCTGTTTACAATCTATCTTTGGTAAATCCAAACGTATTAGAGAGTTTGAGTCTTTAGAGGTTAACGATCAACAGCTGACCAGTGACTGTCCAATCAGAGCTGATCACATGGACATCAGCTGATTGGTTCAGCGCTCTGATTGGCTGTTTCATCTCTAAATGTGGGCAGAAATAAATCAAAGTGAATGTTCGGCTTTTCTTTCTGAACTTGCAGGCTTTTTGATGCAAACCCGTCTGAACCGGATCGGACTACCAGGTTCTCCTCAGACAGTAGGAGGTTCTCTGTCTGAAGGGAGGTGTCTCATGTGGAGGACAGCATGGCTGCCCCGCCCACTTCCTCGGACTCTCCTGGTTCTTGTAGATGTTCGTTCCTGACCCCTCTGAAGACCTGTCATCCACAGATATAGTGACTCCTACATGAACAGAGGATCTTCTGGAGGAGACGGAGGAGGAGACCTCCTCCTGAAGGAGACGGTTCTTGAACATCATTAATTCTGCTGATTCTGTCTCTTAGAATGGACCGGTCCATTCTGAGAGGTCCATGGAAGTAGCAGTTTGGCATGCAGGCTGAGGCTTGTAGAAAGATGTTTCTAGAATCGCCTCTAATGGGGTTTCACTGGAGGATAGCAATAGTGTTGCATTGAGTTATGTTGATGTATTCCAGTCTCGTTCTTTGGTCTTTAGAACCAACTTTCATTGAGGAACATTCATGGTGCCGCGGTGAACGGCGTCGATGTATTCCGGTCCTGTTCTGGTCTTTAGATCCGTCTCTCATTGAGGAACATTCGTGGCGCCGTGGTGAATGGCGCCGATGTATTCCCGTCTCGTTCTTTGGTCTTTAGATCCGTCTCTTATTGAGGAACATTCATGGCGCCGCGGTGAACGGCGTAGATGTATTCCAGTCTCGTTCTTTGGTCTATAGAACCAACTTTCATTGAGGAACATTCATGGCGCTGCGGTGAACGGCGTCGATGTATTCCAGTCTCGTTCTTTGGTCTATAGAACCAACTTTCATTGAGGTACATTTATGGTGCCGCGGTGAACGGCGTCGATGTATTCCAGTCTCGTTCTTTGGTCTTTAGATCCGTCTCTTATTGAGGAACATTTGTGGCGCCGCGGTGAACGGCGTCGATGTATTCCAGTCTCGTTCTTTGGTCTATAGAACCAACTTTCATTGAGGAACATTCGTGGCGCTGCGGTGAGTGATGGCGTTGCTCCGTGTTGATTGAGGCTTCCTGTCCGGGTGACGGAGCAGAGAGTTTTTGTGATAACTCGGTGACAAACTGTCCTTCCGGCGGCGGCGTCTGCCAGCAGATTGCAGAGAACAACACACCCTAATGATTATCAGGGATCAGTCTTATGAATATCAATGAAGGCCGCCTCTGCCATTTGCATTCCTGTCTAGAAAACGATTCCACCGCCGTTCTGCCGTCCACTGACCGCCTCAGACCTTTGTGCCGCTGTAGATAATGATTAATCACACGGTGGAGCCTTCAGCCGGCATCGCGGTGACGTGTCGGCGTGGAGACTCTCACTAATTGAACTCAATCTGAAGGATTTCAGCGTCTCGGCTGCAGAGTTCTGCTGGAACTGAGAGGAGCGGCGCCGTCCTGGGATTCTCCTTGAAACCAAACGGGTTGTCCACTTTCTGCTGTGGAGCCTCAGCGACCAATCAGAAACGACCTCTGAGCGGCAGCTGCACAACAGGCTGAGGGTGTCAAACCTGTTTCACGCCGTCTGGAGTTCATCAACGCTGGAAACGATTATTCACAGTCAGCAGTTCCCACCAAAAAAACTGTCTCCCAAGAAAGTCCAAGAAGAAGGAAAAACCTCCAACCACAAAACCTGGATCAGAGGACTTGGTCTATTTTAAAACCAGTTTCTACAGTTGTTAAAGTCTTCACATTACTGTTTTTTCAAAATAAAAGTATGTCATCTAAAAACACTTTAATTTTTTTTTTTTAAATAAAAAAATAAAAACACTTTAAATTATTAATAAATATGGTTTGTTTTAACGAAAACTGTATTACTTAAGAATAAAAATCCTTTTTAATTAATTTATCAGACCAAAGTAGAGAAACCAAACCCAACATTTCCTCCTAATGAGATCTTCTAAGGATCATTTCCTGCCATAGATATACAGAAATGTGACTATAATGTTGGGCCAGCATGGAGGAGGAGGGCTGATGATACGGGCCTGGACAGCAGAGTTTGGGTGAGTCATCAACAGACAGATTTGAGAGTTGGACCAGCTGCACTCCAACTCATCATATAGTAGTGCTGCCACAAACGATTATTTTATTCTAAAATCACAGATTATTTCTACTGATTAGTCGACTAATCGGGTCATGTGTAAAGTGGATGTAAAGCACAAATACCTGCAATAATGTTTGTGTCAATGCTGTACGGTAAATGTGGTCACTGAAGATGCTAGTGCTGATAGCTGAAGATGCTGAAACTGATAGCCGAAGATGCTGAAACTGATAGCTAAAAACGCTGAAACTGATAGCTGAAGATGCTGAAACTGATAGCTGAAGATGCTGAAACTGATAGCCAGCTAAATTATTAGCTAAATGCCTAAATAGTTAAAAAAAAATGACAACAAGCCTTATGTAGCTAAAATAGTAAGCATGTAGCTGAAATGGTAGCTAAACTCCAAAATAGCCTAAAAAAACACAAAAACTAAGTTAGTCAAAACAGCTAGCATGCAGCTGAAATATTAGTCAGTTTATTAGACAGTTTAAAAAAACGTAATAAATGCCAAAATAGTCCAAAAAGCTAGCAGAATACCATTCTAACTTTACTTTACTACACTCTGACTCCATATAACGTGAGGTAGCCACTAATTGACTATTCAATTAGTCGTCTAATATTTTAATAGTCAATTAGTCGTCTAATCTTGGCAGCCATATCATATATGGATGTGTGGTTGGGGCCCTCTG
>NC_050513.1:20600497-20604581 GCF_002922805.2 Oryzias melastigma
AAGATGCTGAAACTGATAGCTGAAGATGCTGAAACTGATAGCCAGCTAAATTATTAGCTAAATGCCTAAATAGTTAAAAAAAAATGACAACAAGCCTTATGTAGCTAAAATAGTAAGCATGTAGCTGAAATGGTAGCTAAACTCCAAAATAGCCTAAAAAAACACAAAAACTAAGTTAGTCAAAACAGCTAGCATGCAGCTGAAATATTAGTCAGTTTATTAGACAGTTTAAAAAAACGTAATAAATGCCAAAATAGTCCAAAAAGCTAGAAGAATACCGCCCAGGGGGCGGTGCTTTCTGTTGTTTCCAACTTTGATGCCGAGTTGAAACCTCCACGGCGGCCTGGTCTGACTGATGAGCATAAAACCAAATCCATACGGAGACAGCCTTAATTACGCTTCCTGCAACTCAGCAGCTGCGGGGCGAAAAGTGCAGCATCAGCAGTTCTGCAGTGACAGGGAGGAACCTCGGCGGACCCAGATGGTTCTGATCCCAGAGCTCCAGACATGCAGGACTTTAATGTCTCACCACGGTCCGGTAGAGACTGCCCCACGGCGCCACCTTCAGACTGAAGATCATGTACCAGGAGGACCTCAGAAGTTTGATTGACAGATGTGGGCGGAGTCCAAATCCAGTTTGGTTTTGTTTGAATAAATTCAGTTTTTTTCCTGTTTCTGTTCAATGTCCATTCAATTAAGGGCCGGGAATCGATTAAAAAATGACTAATTAATTGCAAACTAGAAAAAATTAATCGCTATTAATCGTGATAATCGAAACTCTACGTGTAGAATATTTATTTTTATATTAGTGTTGTCAAGCAATTTAAAAAAAGTCTGATTACTCACACTTTTGGGTGGGGATTATTCACGATTAATCGCAATGTTTTAACCAGGTAAATGTATTTGTTCATTATGACACCGGACCAAATTGACCTAAACCTCAGAAATAGCAAGAATAAAGTACTAAAACCGATTGAATATTTATTTCTTTCGTAAGCGACCATCGTATTAGCGGGATAATATTTGACGAACTGTTTTAACGCACGCCGTGGAAGTACAGGTTTGTATCTTTGATTCATTTGTGTTAATACATATTAACGCATTAATTCTTTTTTATTAATCGCGTGCACTAATGCGTTAATGTTCACAGCCCAAATGACTGTGTCACGTCTCTGGTCCTGATTTTGATTAAATCATAGATAACGTCCTTTTCAGTGTTAGTGACTTAAAAATGGGCGGAGCTTACATCAACATTATTATTATTATCTAAGAACATATGTTCTGCTTTATGGTTACATATGATGAGATTAAAGGGATCTATGACATCACAGATGATATGGACAAAGATACAAACACAACAACAGGTCATTATTGTAAATAGGAACATGGTCTGGTTTATAAAAGTTTAAAAAATATTTGATCAATTGAAATGATCCATAAATAGTTTTATATTCATATATTTATTGTTTGTTTATCTCACAGCAAATCTTCCTATAAACACATAATAAGACAGAGAGGAGCCTTGAGGTCCTGTTATGAAGCTGTGTGGGAGGGGCTGATTCACAGGCTCCGTCATCAGCTGACTGGTAAACACAGATCGTGATGTTTGTCATGAAATCATGTGAATGTTTTATTCGGACGCTACACGCCTGTTATAATGATGGAAGAAACGTGTTCCTTTACTAACAAAATCATCTAAAATCCTCGTTAGCGTATCTGTGATGTCATCACGGCTACAGCTGGTCACGTTCACGCCGCTCTCCTTCTCTCCTGTGATGTCATCACGGCTACAGCTGGTCACGTTCACGCCGCTCTCCTTCTCTCCTGTGATGTCACCACGGCTACAGCTGGTCACGTTCACGCCGCTCTCCTTCTCTCCTGTGATGTCACCACGGCTACAGCTGGTCACGTTCACGCTCTCTTTCTCTTCTGTGATGTCATTCAACGTTTACAGAATTTAACGTTTTCAAAAGTTTTAATACGTGAGTCAGCTAGCTGAAGCGGCTATCTGCTAGCATAGCGCTGCTCCGACAATCTGTTAGCATGTCACCCGTTTAGCTAGTCATGAAAAACAGACACGAGTTCAACTTTCAATTCTGTAGCAATGTTAGCACTTCATGTGAAGGAGACACCGTAACATTAGCATGCTACATCAGACACAGCTACAACAAATCGTCGTAAGAATCGAAACTACTGAGAAAAGGCCAAAACAGGAAACAGGAATTCTGAGAAAACGTTTCTTTTTATTCAATGTTCATTCATGAGACCAGAATGCAGCTGTGCGTGAGCGTGTGCTCGTCACAGGTGTCTCACAGGTGCTTCACCTGTGCATGCTGGGAGCTCTGCTGCAAAACTGTGAGGCAGAAGTCCAGCAGGAGGAGAGAGGAGTGAAAGGAGGAGACTCCTCCTCGGGGAAGGAGCACTGAGGGGGGGTCAGCTCCCGCTCCTCGCGCTCATGATGCTGCTCCTGTGACGTCACGACCCGAACCGTGAGGGTCCTCTGAGACCACGAGCCTCCCGTCACACCTGCAGCACCTCTGCGGTCCCTGCGCACACCTGCCGACACGCGCGCGCGCTCTCCCCTGACAGGCCGCGCGCAGACATCCACCACCATTTTGAGGCTGCAGGAGCACGCGCAGCCACTGTTGCACGGAGTTTGTTTAAAGCGCAGCCTTCGCGTGCACGCGCTGTGCTGTCAGGCTTGAATGCAGAAAAAAAAAACGTCCGGGATAAAGTTTCGTGCGTGGATGCGGACACAGACACGCACGGCAGTTTTTAAAAATAAAAAAGGAAAAAAGATGCGCGCGCTTCCCGCGCACTCACCTTATCCCGTCCCGCCGCGCGCGCGCCTCCAGGATCCCCTCAGATAAACCCAGAGCAGTCCCGATCCGGATCTGGATCCAGGTCCCGGGTCCCTGCCGGTGCGCGTGCGTGCGTCACGCAGAGGCGCTGCTCGCTCTAATCGCTCTCATAGCGCGAGTGAGGCGCGCGGGCAGATTAGTGACAGAGAAACCTGCTCCCTCTCCTGCTCCTCCTCCTCCTCCCGCTCCTCATTGGACCGCCAGCCTGGAACTCGCGCCGCCCGCAACCAATAGAAAGGCGCAGGCGCACCAGCTGCTGCTCAAACCTGTGGCGCAAACAGCACGCGCACATTTTACGTAACAGGATTTATCCTGGGAGAGGGGGGGCTGATTTCACTTCATCACTCTGGAAAAAGACCTAAAAGATGATGGATGGATGATGGATGGATGATGGATGGATGATGGACGGATGATGGACGGATGATGGATGGATTGAAGATGATGGATGGATGGATAATGTATGGGTGGATGATGAATGGGTGGATGGATGGATGATGAATGGACGATGATGGATGGGTGGATGGATGGATGATGGATGGATGGATGGATGGATAGAGGCAAGGAAGGATAGATGGATGATGGGTGGATGATGGATGGGAAGATGGATGGATGATGATGGATGATGGATGGATAGATGGATGGATGATGGGTGGATGATGATGGATGATGGATGGATGGGTGGATGGATGGATGATGATGGATGGGAGGAAGGATGGCTGGGTGGATGGATAAATGATGGACGGATGATGGATGGATGGATGATGGATGGATGATGATGGATTGGAGGATGGATGATGGATGGATAGATGGATGATGGATGGATGATGAATGGATGGATGATGAATGGATGATGATGGATGATGGATGATGGAGGGATAGATGGATGATGGATGGATGGATGATGAATGGATGATGGATGGATGATGAATGGATGATGGATGGATGATGATGGATGGGAGGATGGAGCGCTGGGTGGATGGATGGATGATGGATGGATGATGAATGGATGATGGATGGATAATGATGAATGGAGGATGAATGGATGATGGATGGATGATGATGATGGAAGGATGGATGGATGATAGATGGGTGATGGATGGATGATGATGGATGGGAGGATGGATGATAGATGGGAGGATGGATGGATGATGGATGGATGGGTGGATGGATGGATAGATGATGGATGGAGAATGATGGATTGGAGGATGGATGATGGATGGATA
>NC_050513.1:20604650-20605115 GCF_002922805.2 Oryzias melastigma
ATGGATGGATGATGACGGATGGGAGGATGGATGGATGATGGATGGATGATAGATGGGAGGATGGATGGATGATGGATGGGTGATGATGAATGGGTGGATGGGTGGATGATGGATGGGAGGATGGATGGATGGATGATGGATGGATGATAGATGGATGATGGGTGGATGGATAGTTGAATGGATGGATGATGGATAGATGGATAGATGGATAATCGATGGATGGATGACGGATGGATGGATGGATGGATGATGGGTGATGGGTGGATGAAGGATAATAGATGGATGGATGGATGGATGGATGGATGGATGGATGGATGGATGGATAACGGATGGATGATGGGTGGATGGATGATGGATGGACAGATGGATGGATGGAAGATAGATCGATGGATGGATGGATGATGGATGTATGGATGATGGATGAATGGATGAATGATGGATGGACAGATGGATGGATGGAAGATA
>NC_050513.1:20605139-20616385 GCF_002922805.2 Oryzias melastigma
GGTCCAGATGACCCCACTTGGAATGTAAACAGGCAGAGAGTGGAAGGGTTACAAGGAGAGGAGAGGCAGCATTCTGGTAACCATGGTAACCATGGCATGAAGTCATTCAGAGAATCAAAGCTCTGAGTTGAAACATTTATCACGGTAGATCAATCTTTACCACATTTATGATAAAAAACAAACTGGGTTCATGTGCAGAGAAGGGACTGAAACATGGAGAAGGTCCAGTAGGTCGCAGTGAGGATGGATAGAACCTGCAGCAGAACCGGGTCTCCTAACTGCTCTATGTTTTGTCAGACTGACAGAACACCTCTGTTTAGAGTAAAGTTCTGAAGGACACTGTGGGTCACTGGTTCTGGACCGGGTTCTGGACCCCAGCAGACTGACAGAACACCTCTGTACAGAGTAAAGTTCTGAAGGACACGGCGGGTCACTGGTTCTGGACCTCAGCAGACTAACAGAACACCTCTGTACAGAGTAAAGTTCTGAAGGACACGGCGGGTCACTGGTTCTGGACCGGCTTCTGGACCTCAGCAGACTAACAGAACACCTCTGGACAGAGTAAAGTTCTGAAGGACACGGCGGGTCATTGGTTCTGGACCGGCTTCTGGACCTCAGCAGACTAACAGAACACCTCTGGACAGAGTAAAGTTCTGAAGGACACGGCGGGTCACTGGTTCTGGACCTCAGCAGACTAACAGAACACCTCTGGACAGAGTAAAGTTCTGAAGGACACGGCGGGTCATTGGTTCTGGACCGGCTTCTGGACCTCAGCAGACTAACAGAACACCTCTGGACAGAGTAAAGTTCTGAAGGACACGGCGGGTCATCGGATCTGGACCGGGTTCTGGACTTCAGCAGACTGACAGACACCTCTGTACAGAGTAAAGTTCTGAAGGACACGGCGGGTCATCGGATCAGTCATTCTGATCCTCAGAAGGAGACGGGAGCGGAAAGTTCGTCTCATCTTCTCAGACGGCTGTGTGGTGGAGGGATCCAGAGATTGGGTTTACTGCAGAGGTATCGATTTGATATTTGGGTCAGAACCGCTCTGTCTGTGAGGAAGGACTGACCTCCAGGTGAGAAGGGCAGAGCTGGAGTGGATCAGATAAGTTTCATCTTCATCCTCTGTATCCGTGCTGCACATTAGGAGGGATTAATCCGTCACGCCGCTTCATCTTCCTCCGCCGTTAGTGTCACGCCGTTTGATGGCGAGCTGCTGGTGTGAGCTGACCAACCGGCCGACCAGAAAGGAAGTTCTTCACAGCTGTTAGAGGGTTAAATGACTGAGAAGTACTGCAGGACTAAACCATGGTTTGGTCACAGGACGTCCTGAAGATGGAAACATCTCCCAGACTCTGATGAACCGTCCCGTTCTGAGGCTGTCCGTCCATATCTGTCTGTGGGTCATTGGACCTCTCAGGTTCCTTCAGGTTCACGTCTGTTTAGTCTCCATCCATCTCTCCACCTCTCCTCCTTTCATATTTCTTCATTATTCTCTCCGTTCTGAGATCTCCCTTGAATCCTCGTTTACGTCTCTCCTGTTGTCCCTTTGATCTCCTCTCCTTGTTTTTCTCCACATGATTCCATTCATCTCTCTCTTCTTATCTTCCTCTCTTTGATCTCTTCATCAGTTCTTTCCGTGTCTGAGACAGGAAGACTTTTAGTGTCCGACTTCAGATTCATCAACACAGAAAAGAAAAGTTCACAGAACGGTGAGGATTGTAAGAGAAAAGAGAACATTCCTCTGATCAATCAACATCCAGACATGAAACAGCAAAGCTAAGTTCTGGTTCTGGTCTGATCCAGATCTGGTTCCCTCTGATGGTGTGAACGTTCACATGAGCTCTGAGGATCTGTTCTGCAGATGGACTCTGGTGCGGTTCAGGTCAGTGTGAATGCTTGTCCTGTGGATCATCCATCCCGATCAGAGTTCATGTGTCTCTGGGAAAACCGGATCAAACCAAATTATGGATGGAGGGGGTGAAACCGGATCAAACCAAATCATGGATGGAAGGGGTGAAACTGGATCAAACCAAATAATGGATGGAGGGGGTGAAACCGGATCAAACCAAATCATGGATGGAAGGGGTGGAACCAGATCAAACCAAATCATGGATGGAAGGGGTGAAACCAGATCAAACCAAGTCATAGATGGAAGGGGTGAAACCGGATCAAACCAAGTCATAGATGGAAGGGGTGAAACTGGATCAAACCAAGTCATAGATGGAAGGGGTGAAACCAGATCAAACCAAGTCATAGATGGAAGGGGTGAAACTGGATCAAACCAAGTCAATGATGGAGGGGGTCAAACTGGATCAAACCAAATAATGGATGGAGGGGGTGAAACCGGATCAAACCGAATCATGGATGGAAGGGTGAAACTGGATCAAACCAAGTCATGGATGGAGGGGGTGAAACCGGATCAAACCAAATCATAGATGGAAGGGGTGAAACCGGATCAAACCAAATCATGGATGGAGGGGGTCAAACTGGATCAAACTAAATCATTAAAGGTGGGAGTGAAACCGGATTAAACCAAATCACTGATGGAAGGGGTGAAACCGGATCAAACCAAATCATGGATGGAAGGGGTGAAACTGGATCAAACCAAATAATGGATGGAGGGGGTGAAACCGGATCAAACCAAATCATGGATGGAAGGGTGAAACTGGATCAAACCAAGTCATGGATGGAGGGGGTGAAATCGGATCAAACCAAATCATAGATGGAAGGGGTGAAACCGGATCAAACCAAATCATGGATGGAGGGGGTGAAACTGGATCAAACCAAATGATTGATGGAGGGGGTGAAACTGGATCAAACCAAATCATGGATGGAGGGGGTGAAACTGGATCAAAGCAAATGATTGATGGAGGGGGTGAAACTGGATCAAACCAAATCATGGATGGAGGGGGTGAAACTGGATCAAACCAAATGATTGATGGAGGGGGTGAAACTGGATCAAACCAAATCATGGATGGAGGGGGTGAAACCATATCAAACTAAATCATAGATGGAAGGGGTGAAACCGGATCAAACCAAATCATGGATGGAGAGGGTGAAACTGGATCAAACCAAATGATGGATGGAGGGGGTGAAACTGGATCAAACCAAATGATGGAAACGCAGATTAGGGGTCATGAATGTCGGTCACCCGCTTGACCCAGAGGAATCAAACTGGTCTCCAGGTAGAACCCAAAGGTCCAATGACTGCTCCTTCACCAGAACCTTCTTCAGAACCAGAGACGGACCGGTGGACTAATGGCCCGTTGCTTTATGGCAGGGGTAGGGAACCCTGGTCCTCAAGAGCCACCTTCCTGTACGTTGTCAAACATACCTGCTCTGGCATGACGTACATGAAGGTGGGTCTGGAGGACCAGGGTCCCCTACCCCTGCTTTATGGTCTTTTGGCGTTCTGCTTTTCTAGCGCGGTGGAAAACGTTTCCTATGACCTGAGTCAGTCAAACTGAAGATGATTCGTAAAAATGATTTCTGTGCTGTTTTAACAAACTCACAATCTACTTTCACACGAGATCAGCTTTGATCAGCCGCATTACCAGATTGGGCGGAGCTTCTGCCGTTCTCTGCTTCTATAACTATCAACACAAAAGGAGAGAAAAGGTCCATTTTCTTATGTTAAATCCTTCTGCGGTTCTGTTCTGTTTGTCCATGTGTGTGTTTGTGTGTGTGTGTGTTCATGTGTGTATTCATGAATGTGTCCGGGTGTGTGTCTGTGGGGGTGTTCATGTGTGTGTTCATGTGTGTGTTTGTGTGTGTGATCATGAATGTGTTTGAAAATGAAGGTTTAATAAAGTTCAATCATTGCATTGATTTCACTTACATAACACGCCTCCTCAAACAGGAATGTTTTTAAGAATCTTTTGAAGCATTTCTTCTTCTTGTTCCTGTTTTATAGAATTTCATTATCAATGACCAAAAACATTTTTCCTTATTTCAGAAATAAGACAAACTGGATCTGTGTCAGAAAATCTGCATCAAGGTCACATTTAACTCTGAGTGTGACAATCCAGAACAACTGGAGATCCGTCGTTGTGAGGATGAAAGAACGTCAATGAGGAACAGTGACGAAACGGGAACATCCAGAGGGATGGCGGGTCATCCGGATCCGGCCGGTCATCCGGATCCGGCCTTCTGCCTGTTCTGTGACAGACGGCGGGTCATCCAGATCCGGTTATCCCTGCTGTGGTTCAGACTCTGACTCTCAGCACCACGCATCCTTCCTTCATTTATTATTCAACCAGACTCCTGCTGCTGTTGCAGCGTCGCCCACATCCCAGCATCAGAACCACACCTGGAGGTCAAGGCTTGCTGGTATAGAGGGTTGAGGCAGGAAGCTGCTGCAGCAGAGAGACTTTTCAAAATAAAACGTGTCTGTGGATAAGATGTCATGAATAACTGATCATCTATCAAGTGTTTTTGTTTGCATGTTTCTATCATTACATCTTTTTCCACCTGAAGACACCAGGTAGAACCGGGTCGTGTTCCCGCCGGCTGACCTCCTGCCGCTCCGAACAAAACCGCTCTTCATCCCAGAACCATCATTCAGGTCCACTTCTCCTCAGCTGCAGATGCGATGCTGAATCAGTGCAGAGGCACATTTATCTGGGGCTAATTGTGTGTTGCTAATTGGCCCTGCAGTGAAGGGGGGGGGTGGGGGGGTCTCCTAATGATCTCCTCTGTCTGTGGGGGGGCTCTGATCCAGAACCAGAGGATCTTGTTGAACCCCCTCATCTTCCTGCACCCCCAGCAGGAGACGGACAGGAAGCTGATGATGTGAGGGGTCTGGATGTTCCTGATGGAGAACATGTGTGTCCTGGTCTGATCCAGACTAAACTGAGGTTAGACTGGACCAGGATCCAGATCCTGGTTTCAACCATCAAACCTGATGTCTGCTGCTGTCCTCTGGAGGACGGTCTCAGCCTGATGCTTCTGTCTGAGGACCAGATTGAAACTCATCCACTGCTTAGTTTAGACCAGAAACCGTATGAAACGCTAAAACAAAAACTCCTCCAGAACCACGACAGAAACACATCTAGAAAACACCAGTTTCTGGGATGAGAACGGTCCAAACATCAAGTTTTTAGGTGAGACTGGGAGATGTGTGTTTGAGGAAACATGGAACAGAACCACTGGCTGGAGAAAGGTTGGTCCGTTTAACAAAAGTCGGTTTACCAAAGACTTGAAAGTTCATCAAAGGTCGGTCAGTTTACCAAAAGTTGATTGGTTCACCAGAGGTTGTTAGGTTAACCAAAGGTCGGTTGGTTTACCAAATATTTTAGGGTTTATCAAAGTGCAGACTGACTACAGGATCGAATCCACCAACAATAACGATGTGAAATGTCCCCACCGTGGGACGAATAAAGGACTATCTTATGTTGTTGAAGGTTCTCATTCAGAGACATTGAGAGAACATGATTCGGATGTCCTCAGCGTCATGTTTTCATTCTGATGCAGACCTGAAGGTTTAACCAGAAGGTTCAGTCTTACCGGGTCATCCTGACCCTCCTGGTCTCAGAGGTTTAGGTTCTCATTCAGAGACACTGAGAGAACATGAGATGGATGTCATGTCTTCACTCTGATGCAGACCTGAAGGTTTCACCTGAGGTTCAGTCTTACCGGGTCATCCTGACCCTCCTGGTCTCAGAGGTGAAGTGGGGCTCAGGATGGTTTATGGAGACCAGTGTGTGCTGTAAGTTCCTGTGTCCAGAAGGCGGCGCTCTCCAGGGTCTGTGTGTCAGGTTCTAGATTCAGATGAGGGTGGAGGGGCTGAGGCCAGGTCACATGACCAGCTGAGCTGACTGGGTCCTGGAGGGAGAAGCTGGAGGATCGTTGTAACAGAAACGTTTCTGATTCACACAAACACAACTGCTGCTGCGTCCTCCCTCCTTCACAGCCCAGCAGCTTCCGTTTCGTCACCCCGCTTTGATCTCTCCGTAATTAAAGGCCATCAGGCCTTTGATCACGTCCCTCCAAACTTTCCTCGCCGTGTTTTACCGCTGTCGGATAATTACACACACAAAAAAGCTCAAACGGCATGAAACGGCGGCGGATTACAGCCGCTCCCTGGCAGCTGGCTGCATCGTCCTTAATTTTACGAGCAAGGTCGGCCTCATCGCCGCTGATGACTGCGGCGCTTTATGGAGCCATCACTCCAGCCTGCAGGCGGAGCTGCCAAAGCCCCCCGTGTTTCTGTCTGTCGTTACAACATCCGATTTGTCCACTTAGAGAGCGCCGGGCTGCCAGCGCAGACCTGCCGTTCAGCTGCTGGAGGGCTGTGATGCCCCCCCTCAGAACCGTTTGGAGCCGCTGTGATCCGTCTTCATCCTTAGAACCGTTTGGAGCCGCTGTGATCCGTCTTCATCCTCAGAACCAGTCGGAACCGGTCCGGTTCGTGGTTCCAGTGTCCCTGGAGGACTCTGGGGGGACACAGTCAGCATGGTGTTGAGCTCCTCCATGAATCACTGATGCTCTGGATCAGCTGATGGTTTGATGCTGCTGTGATCCGTCTTCATCCTCAGAACCGTTCGGAACCGGTCCGGTTCATGGTTCCAGTTTCTCTGCAGGACTCTGGGGGACACCGTCAGCACGGTGTTGAGCTTCTCCATGAATAACTGGTGCTCCGGATCAGCTGATGGTTTGATGCCGCTGTGATCCGTCTTCATCCTCAGAACCGTTCGGAACCGGTCCGGTTCATGGTTCCAGTTTCTCTGCAGGACTCTGGGAGGACGCCGTCAGCATGGTGTGGAGTTCCTCCATGAATCACTGATGCTCCGGATCAGCTGATGGTTTGGTGGTTTGATGGTTTGGTGCTGATGTGATCCGTCTTCATTCTAAGAACCGTTTGGAACCGGTCCGGGTCGTGGTTCCAGTTTCTCTGCAGGATACTGGGGGGACGCCGTCAGCACGGTGTGGAGCTCCTCCATGAATCACTGATGCTCCGGATCAGCTGATGGTTTGGTGCCGCTGTGATCCGTCTTCATCCTCAGGATAAATGAAGGAGTCGGAGAAGCGCCGCTCTCCATTAGTAGGACACTTTTCCCAAGTGGACTGGACGCTGGACTCATTTCTTTGGTTGGGAGAGTTCTTTCACCTCCATGAGAATTTATGGACAGAAGAGGTTTGAGGTTTGAAGGAGGAACTCATTAATAAAGTTCTGATTCTGCTTCAGAACGTTCGTAAACCTTTTCTCCCTGTCTGTGCTCGCTTTACTCTTAAACATTACAACAAACATTAGGATGATAACTGACGGTTGAATCCATGACCATCACACTGCCACCACCATGCCCGACTGTTCCTCTCCTGATTTCTGTATTGAGCTTTTATTGTGAAGTTCATTTGACTGTTTCTGTGGGGAGTTCCGTCTTTGTGGCGTGAACCTGTATCTGTCACCTGCTGGAGAGAAGAGCCAATCAGGTGAAGGGAAGGGAGGTGTGGGGTGGAACCACAGCCAGCATGAGGGGGCGGGAGCTGGGGGGTCTGTGGGGGATAGCTTAGCCTCAAGCGCCATCAGAGATGATAGCTGAGCATCATTCAGGAAAGTTTATCCTGGATGTCAGCGAATGCGGTTCTGAGCTCCGTCAAATCGGCTTCAACATTTCTCCTCTGAGCCGTGTTCAACTCTGGTTGTGGTAGCTGTTCTGCAGTAGCTCGGTGATTAAAGTCGCTTATGAGCAACTTTAAAAGACTTTAAAAGCCGTAGAGCTGAGGAGAGCTGGAGACACGCGTCTGCTGCTCGTGACCCGGAATCAGGAACATCAATTAAACCTGGACTGTAACCGTGTACCTCAGAAAGAAAAGACGGAGTAAAGGGTAAAGTTATCTGCTCAGACAACATTACTGATGTCTGACAGACAGATGGCGGCAGGGAGCACAGTTTAGACATCGACCTTGAAAATGGAAAGAGGCGGAGCTTCAGGAGGAAGCCCAGAAAGCTGGAGGATTGGGTCAAGGACTGGATCATTGACAGGCGAGGAGCACAGGTGAAGGGGAACAAGGTCATCACCAGAGGCGGGACTTCGGGAGGAGGCGGGGCTTAATTCTGGCGGAGGCCTGCACTTCCGTCCATGAAGTTGTTTCTGGAACATTGTCATGACATAGATGGTCACCTGAATTTATCTGGACATGAACCTGGAGTCTATCCTCTTAAAGAAAAGAAAAAGCTTTTCTTCAGTTTGAAACGGAATCAGTTTCTTTGTTTCACAAACTAAACCGATGCATTCTGGGAGTGATGAACAAGTGTCCAGGAAGGAGACGTTCCTGCATCCTTCAGAGTTTTCTCTTATCCCAGTGCTCAGGTCTGGGTAGAAGTGACCCTCGGTAAAACCACTCCCCTCCCCCATCCCACAGGTAGCTCTGACCCCCACCAGTCGAGCTTTGGTCAAACGTGCTCTCAGATCCTGCTGCCGTTTAGCTCCGTCTTCCTTTGGTCCTGTGAGCGCTGGGTTAAACGATGGATGACTGTGGCCCGAGGCCGGGTCAATACTTCATTGAAGCTCTTCTTCTAACGTCTGAGATGACAGATGAGTCAAAGACCGCGGCGTGATGATTGATTCTGCTGCTGCAGACTCACCGACACTGACCTGAACCACCTGAGAGCTAAAAAAAACCTGTTCAGGAAGAAATCGGTTTGATAAGTTACATAAGAAGACACAGGGTCTCTGCTCAAACAGTTGCTAGCATGGATGCTAGGTCATGTGACCTGTAACCATCCTGCCAGAGCTTCATTACAGCAGAGCTCCGCCTCTGCTTTGAAGTTTAGACCTCTGGAGGTCCAACATAACTGAGCGGATGGCGGTCAGGATGTGAGGAACGACGCAGGCAGATGGATGGCAGGTAGTGGCGCTATTGATCGCAGCCCAAATCTCATCAAGCCGTCCAGGAAAACGCCTGATGGACCCAACCATCAGTCTGCGGGGCCCTCACCCATTTCCTGGGTGGCTGATGACAAATCTGCAGCTGCCGTCAGCCTCAGAGGGGATTCATCACCCGCTAGCAGCATTCCGATCGGCTTCCAGCAGGATCCAGGAGGACAGGAGTCCTGGATCCAAACTGTCTCTGACGTCAGAGATAGTCTGGATCCAGAAGGACGGGAGTCCTGGATCTTAACAGTTTCTGACATTAGAGATAGTCTGGATCCAGGAGGACGGGAGTCCTGGATCCAGACAGTTTCTGACGTCAGAAATAGTCTGGATCCAGGAGGACGGGAGTCCCAGATCCAAACCGTCTCTGACGTCAGAGATAGTCTGGATCCAGGAGGACGGGAGTCCTGGATCCAGACAGTTTCTGACGTCAGAGATAGTCTGGATCCAGGAGGACGGGAGTCCTGGATCCAATCCATCCCTGACATCAGAGATAGTCTGGATCCAGGGGGACGGGAGTCCTGGATCTTAACAGTTTCTGACGTCAGAGATAGTCTGATTCCAGGACTCCCGTCCTCCTGGATCCAAACCGTCTCTGACGTCAGAAATAGTCTGGCTCCAGGAGGACAGGAGTCCTGGATCCAAACCGTCTCTGACGTCAGAAATAGTCTGGATCCAGGAGGTCAGGAGTCCTGGATCCAGACAGTTTCTGATGTCAGAAACTGTCAGCAATCTATCCAACCAGGCAGGTGAAATTGATTAGAAAAAAAGGAAAATCAAAGATCAGATTGACTTAGGGGATGAAAAGGTTCTAAAGAGTAACTCCAGAATGGGGCGGAGTCACTTACATGGGTGGAGTCTGAGGTGAGAAAAGAAAAAGAATGCTTCCTTAAACCCATGGACCGGTGTCGGGTTGGCACCGGTCTGTGGGTTTAGTCACGATTCCCTTCTGTCTGATTCAATGGAACTTTTTCAGAGTCTGAGGGATACCTCAGGGCACTCGTCTTAATTCAATTTAATTCAGTTTTATTTACATAGCCCAATATCACAAACAATTGCCTCATTGGTCTTCATTCAAGTTAGCCGTCCACTGTCAGCAGCAACAATGAGCCACATGAGGTCTGAGGAGTCCGTTCTTCTGTCAGAGACCTCCTGGTACCATCTAAAGAACCATCTAAAGTTCTTGAGTCCAGAACCACAGAACTTCTTCAAAGTGAATGCTGCAGATTAACTCTGCATTCTGTAATCTGATGAAAGTTCTCCAAATAATTCATGAGGAAAAGCTCCAGCATCACTGACTCTGTCTCAGGAGGACTGACCAGGACCGGGTCTGTGGGTCTCTGAGTTCTGGAGGACATCAGGAGAACACTTACGGGTTTGAAGGAGAAAAGCTGAAGAAGTCTTCCTGAGAGGAAGAAGAGCAGGTAACAGTGATGAAGATGAACTTCTCTGCTAAACATCACCACAACAGTCTCATTAAATTATGAAAAACTCCTGCAGAAACGACAGCGCCGGTGTTCTGTTGACCCAGTTCTAAGAATAAACCCATAAAGTAATCATCAGAAAACTGCACCGTCAGCAGAACGCCTCCTTCCTGAGCGGTAGAGAGTTTCTCTGAGATATCTGCAGAGAAACAAAGATGGGCGGATCCAGAAACTGGATTCAGGATCAAAGATGAAGGGATCCAGAAACTGGATTCAGGATCAAAGATGAAGGGATCCAGAAACTGGATTCAGGATCAAAGATGGACGAATCCAGAAACCGGATTCAGGATCAAAGATGAAGGGATCCAGATACTGGATTCAGGATCAAAGATGAAGGGATCTAGAAACCAGATTCAGGATCAAAGATGAAGGGATCCAGAAACCAGATTCAGGATCAAAGATAAAGGGATCCAGAAACCGGATTCAGGATCATAGATGAAGGGATCCAGAAACTGGATTCAGGATCAAAGATGAAGGGATCCAGAAACCAGATTCAGGATCAAAGATAAAGGGATCCAGAAACTGGATTCAGGATCAAAGATGAAGGGATCCAGAAACCAGATTCAGGATCAAAGATAAAGGGATCCAGAAACCGGATTCAGGATCAAAGATGAAGGGATCCAGAAACCAGATTCAGGATCAAAGATGAAGGGATCCAGAAACCGGATTCAGGATCAAAGATGAAGGGATCCAGAAACCAGATTCAGGATCAAAGATTAAGGGATCCAGAAACCGGATTCAGGATCAAAGATGAAGGGATCCAGAAACCAGATTCAGGATCAAAGATAAAGGGATCCAGAAACCGGATTCAGGGTCAAAGATGAAGGGATCCAGATACTGGATTCAGGATCAAAGATGAAGGGATCTAGAAACCAGATTC
>NC_050513.1:20616726-20624182 GCF_002922805.2 Oryzias melastigma
ACTTCAGTTTCACCTGTCCAGGTATAACAACCTGTCACCTCATTCTGAGGAAGGGGGTGACGGACAGACGGGTTCTAGAGACTCTGTGAAGCCAGCAGGAGGACCAGTAGAGAGTTCTGCAGAGGCTGGTTCAGGTCTGGTTGTCAACCCATGATTAGACCTCCCTCGTGCTTCCCTCCTGTTCCTCCTCCAGCACTTCAATAAGAGGTTTTCCGTGTTGGGGATTCATGCAGCCTACCCACACTCTACCCCCTGGGGGGGGGGCAGCCCTGCTTCCTGCTTGTTCTCCCCCAGCGCCGAGACCCATTAAAGCTCTCAGGTACCGGTCACATGACACGAGGAACATTACCCCCCCTCTCTAAGAGGAAGCAGCAGACCCCTCTTACCTGCTAAAGGCCTTATATAAGGGGGGGGGGGGGATTTCCTGGAAAACCTCTCAAACATCTGCAGACAAGCCCTGGAGGAGACGGACAGCAGAGCATCAGAGAGCTCCATCCCCATTGCCATGGTTACGGTCCTGATGATATGGACGACGGCTGCGGTCCACTTCAGTGTGAACACAGACGGTCCAGCTGCAGGAGCTTCATCAGAGGATCAGCAGAACCCCACGCTCCTCTTCTTCCTCCTTCTGACCAGGACTCCCTCCAGACGACAGCGCCCCCCAGAGAGCAGCAGTTGGAACTGCTGGATCAATTCTGGTCCGTAGATCTCGGAAAGCTCCAGGCTGAAAGAGGAGCTTTGTCTTCAGAGAAAAGGTTGGCAGTAAACCCCGCCCCCCCAGTGAGGGGGTGTCGGGGGCTGAGTCAGCACGCCATGGATCACCGCAGAGACAAAGTCCG
The DNA here is from genome assembly GCF_002922805.2 of Oryzias melastigma. NCBI lineage: Eukaryota > Metazoa > Chordata > Actinopteri > Beloniformes > Adrianichthyidae > Oryzias > Oryzias melastigma. The sequence continues at coordinate 20,617,566 of NC_050513.1, forward strand.
GCTCTGACGGCTCGTTTGTGCGGCCCTTTGTTCGGGTGAGGGATGCTAAGACCTTTCAGGTAGAATGACGGAGGAGGGGGAGGAGCCTGTCACGGGAGGTTCTGGTTCTGGTGACAGGGAGAACTTTATCATATCGACACTCACAGAAAATATTCAGTCTGTGAGGGAAAATGAAACGTCAACGATACCTCGTCTGAAAGGATTCATCCATCATTCGGGACTGCATCCCTTCAAGTAATAGATTACTCTGTAACTAGAAGAGCAACAAACAAACGGAATGCAGTAGAAAATGCAACAGAGAAACAAACAAACATGAGGAGGATAGGCTCCAGCAACACCACAGAGGGGATCCACTGGGTTTAGAAAAAGGACTTCAGATACGAGCGTCCCATGAGTCTTTGCATGGACACGAACTGCACCAGAAGCGGTTCTTGGTCTGTGGGGGTCCAGAAAAAGACTGGAGTCCACCAGGAGAACAGACCGGAGTCTCCAAAACAAGCCTGCAGGTCACATGACCTCCGCCAGGAAGGCTTTGAGGCTGGAAACTGGAAAAGTTCTGCTTCCGCCGGCCTCCTCCGGACACCTCCGGACACCTCCGGACTCTGGATGAAAGGCTTTCTAAGAAGACGCCGTTCTCCTGTCCGATTCTCCATGAGAAGACCGGACGGAGGAGACGGAGACAACGTGAGCGGCGCCGACTGACAGCTAAAGTGGAGCATCAATTATAGAACAACTAGCACGCTCGTGCACGCCGGCCTCTCCGATCCTTCCTTCATGAACCGTCCGCGCTCCGACGGAGCGCAGAAAGTCATGAATAATTCATCCGGTCCATGATCAAAGGCCCGCTAAAAGTCTGGGATGTGAGCAGGAAGTGGATGATAAATTACAAATAATTCAACGCTACGCCTCTGACGGCGTTTAGCCTCAACCGCCGCACCTTCAGAGCCCAAACGTCCGAGGAAATCCCGCCGGGAATCAGGGAATGCTTTGATGAAATCCTAGAGTTTTCTGTATGTACCACCAGCACAGCACGAGTCCAGTGGATCTATAGGTTCTGGAGCTGAACCAGTCCAGTTCTGATGATAGATTCTGGATCCATTAGATTCTGGTGGAACAGAGGGAATCGGGAAACCGTCAGGAATGTTTCACAAGTTCTTTCATTCCATCAGAACCCAAGAAAGGAGCGGAAAGATCACAAACACGTTCAGGGGTCATCAGGATCCACAGGTTATGATCAGCCCAATGAAAGCAGTTTACCCATAATCCTTAGAGAGTGCCCAGCACATGACATGAAATCGGAGGATCCTCTAGAGAAGTTCCTCATTCCAGGTCCTCGAGAGCCGCCACCCTGCCTGTTTTCCAGATCTCCAAGCCCTGCTAGCTGCTGATTAGTTCAGTCAGATGTCTCCACACTCTGATCTAATGAACTCACCTGGTCCAGGTAATCAGCAGCAAGCAGTACAGCGTTTCCATGTTGACACATGAAGGAGGTCCGAGTCTGCACGTATCTTCCTCTCCTGGACGAGTGGAGGTAGCAGAGCTCTGGCAGCAGAAGACAGAGAGGCCTCCAGCCCCCGTTTCTTCATCAGATTTGGTCTTCATCGTGGCGTTCCTGCGGCGGTCTGTTCTGCAGAGATATGCTGGCTTGAGGAATGTCCTTGTTTGCTCTCAGGAACACAGAAATCCATCTTAAATTGTGCCGCCTTAAAACACTGAGGCTTCTCTGGTCCTGCAGGTGGAGGATGTTCCATTGTGACTCCTCTTCCTCAGCTCCATCAGCACAGGAACGGCGTTGAGCTCTGACGTCCTGATGAGCACGGGAAGCGGGTCGGGGGGTGGGGTTATCAGAAAAGAAAATATTAAACCACCATCAGCCTTCGTACAGCTTTGATCCTTTTCCAGAGCTGAGAGGATTAAGTGTTGGATATGGTCGAGTTTCCTTCTGTTCTGGACACGCCCCCCATGATGACATCACAAGGGGAGGAACCATAAAACAATGACTGGGGCCAAAGGCTCTGATGGGATAACAATGTTCAGACTCATGAACGAAACAAAAACAGTCATGTGATTGTGGCGCTCACACATGGACTTAACTCAATGACCTCATTGACCTTTGACCTCAGGACGAGGCTGCCATCTTGGATTTATGAAAATCCCTCTTCAAACATAAACTCCATATTACAAAGACGTGTTTCATCCTCAATTCTGGAGCGTCTTTGAGACAAATGTTCAGTCTGAACGGTGTTTTTCTATTCTTCTCTCTTTCTTACCAGAAAGTTGTGAACATGTGTGTGGAAGTCGTTTGTTTGATGATATAGTCATTAGGAATGTGGATGTGGTTACCAAGAAACCTCTGTTGCTATGGAAACCAAAATATTTACTTTTGCCAATTCTTCTGAAACCAACATAAATCTGTTCGCCACCCCCAGACCACCAAAACATCAAATGGTTGCTATGGAAATAAAAGACAAGAAAAGCTGCCATTTTGAAAAAAGTGTTGGTTTATCTTTCTTTTATGACGTTCCTGTCAAAACGGCTCCATTAATGCTAAAGCTTGTTTAGCTAGCATCACGCACTGATGAAGTATTTTAGAGATCTTTTTCTGTTGTTGCTTTTAGCCCTAATCTAGACATCTATTACTTTTGTTGGCTCATTTTATCAGTATTTCATTTTGAGTGTGTAGCAACGTTTAGGTAAGTGATAATGCCCTTCAGAGTGTGCATTATCAGAAATTAACGGACAACATGGACGCTTTTCCTTGAAGAGCGTTATCCTGTACCAGTCACGCCCAAAAGACACTAGAATTCAATTAACTTTAATCTTTAATCTCTAATCTTCACAAAAAGCGGACTGACACACAGGCGGGACGTTGTCATGGTAACGTCTGCAGAGCCAACACCGAACTAAGGAAGGTGGGATGTGGTTTCCAACTGGCGTTAAGACCGATGTAGTGATACATAACATTTGGGCTGTGTGACCGGAACTACTTTCTACGGTGTGCATCACCACTGTAGATGATCATTTTTTAATCCACACCCAGCAGCCAATCAGGGTGGAGTATTCCCCCCAGACTGTGGTATAGTTCTAAATCCATCTTACTCTATTAGTAAACAGCATTTCAGTTAGCATTGTTCCAGAAAACCCATGACTAGCCTTGAGCGCTACATCAGGAATCAGCTGGTTTTGACTCTTTATAGGATGCTGTAATAATTCAAACATAGTTTTAGCTCTGCTTATCACGTAATCTATTAACCGGATTACGTGTTTGAGTTGTGATGAAGCCTCAGAGATGGAATCTGTTGTGTCTCTGTGACGCTGAGCTCTGACGTCGACATAAAGACTCCTCTCCCGGAAACTTCTTTCTGCCTCATCACCATCCATTCTTCTCTGATGTCAGCCTGTTGCTGAAACACAGGAGTGAAAATCTTCAGAGGACGGGTCTGGAAAAGGTCCGCTCATCAGTTTTCCAAACACAAACTGGAGTAAGAAGAAGCTGCAGCTCCATCAGAAATGACATTTACAGCAAAGCCAGGACAGGCGCGCTCAGAGCGGTCAGCCGTGAAGGAGTCTTCTGAGGATGAAAGGCAGGACGGACATGGAGGAAACGGACCAAATCCAGCACTTCCCTCCACCCCCCATGGTTAAAATGCAGCAGATGAAAGGTGAGCGGAGTTTCAGCGTCCACACTGAGGCTGTAGAGGCGAATGCTGCGCCGCCATCCTTCATTGGAACGCTAAAAAGATCAAAGCAGCAGCACAAACCCGGGAAAAATTCTGCTGAGTCATGGTTGGAGCTGCAGACATCTCAGAACCTTTTCTAGGACATAGTTTCTGCAGAGCAGCAGCAGTTCATTAGTAATTCCCCTCTGAGTTTGTTTACACTCTCTCCTGCTAGCTTACGGCCCCTCACACCCCAACCTAAAGGTTCATTGACACCGACCACCATCAATGAAAACTCCACACAAACGTGCATGTCATGCTGCTGCGTGCACAGCTCTAGTGTTCACGCGTCGTTTTTACCAACATTTCTCAGAACTACACACAAACACATGGCCGTCAGACGGGTTATCATCCAAATGTGGTCAAACTTTGACCAATCAGGGACTTGGATTAGGTAGCGATGTACGGCAATACCGCTATCCCGGCAAACTCCAGGAGCATGCGGAGTAACTCGCCAAACTCAGAATGAAGCTGGATTAGCTACTTTAGCTACGCTAACTCCCATGTTTTTTAGTAACACGTAAAAACAAAGACAGCTAACGCTAAAACTAAAGCTACTTTAGCTACGCTAACTCCCATGTTTTTTAGTAACATGTAAAAACAAAGACAGCTAAGGCTAAAACAAATGCTACTTTAGCTATGCTAACTCTCATGTTTTTTTAGTAACACGTAAAAACAAAGACAGCTAACGCTAAAACAAATGCTACTTTAGCTATGCTAACTCTCATGTTTTTTTAGTAACACGTAAAAACAAAGACAGCTAACGCTAAAACTAAAGCTACTTTAGCTACGCTAACTCTCATGTTTTTTATTAACACGTAAAAACAAAGACAGCTAAGGCTAAAACAAATGCTACTTTAGCTATGCTAACTCTCATGTTTTTTTAGTAACATGTAAAAACAAAGACAGCTAACGCTTAAACTAATGCTACTTTAGCTACGCTAACTCTCATGTTTTTAAGTAACACGTAAAAACAAAGACAGCTAACGCTAAAACAAATGCTACTTTAGCTATGCTAACTCTCATGTTTTTTAGTAATACCTTAAAAACAAAGACAGCTAACGCTAAAACTAATGCTACTTTAGCTACGCTAACTCTCATGTTTTTAAGTAACACGTAAAAACAAAGACAGCTAACGCTAAAACTAATGCTACTTTAGCTATGCTAACTCTCATGTTTTTTAGTAATACCTTAAAAACAAAGACAGCTAACGCTAAAACTAAAGCTACTTTAGCTATGCTAACTCCCATGTTTTTTAGTAATACCTTAAAAACAAAGACAGCTAACGCTAAAACTAAAGCTACTTTAGCTATGCTAACTGTCATCCTTTTTAGTAACACATTAAAAGGACAGCTAACGCTAAAACAAATGCTATGATAAAACAAATGCTATGATAAAACAAATGCTACGTTATCTACGCTAACTCTCATGTTTTTAGTAACACGTAAAAACAAAGACCGCTAATGCTAAAACAAACTCTAGTTTATCTGGTGAGCAAACACGACGATGACGCTGATGACGTCCGTTTTTTCCAATCTCTGCCAGTGACATTAACTTGTCCATTGGTCTGACAATATAAATCCTTTGAATCCTTTATTCAGATAAACCAAGCGCAGTCTCCTGACATGTTAGTGGTCCATACCCACCTTTGCTAGGTTGCTAGCAGTAAAATAAACCGTTTCTGTTTTGTGTCCAAACAATGACATTTGTACCGTTTTGACATCTGGTACTAAGCTGGTGGACATGTGCTAGCAAACAGTAGCAAAGGAAGTTGGGCTAACCGCGTATTTAGATAGTTTGGAGCAGAGAGCTTTTGGCTCCGCCCATCGTAATTTCTACGCCACAAATACGATCTTTTTCAAACAGCATTTTTTCATTTGGAAAAAGAGATATTTAGTTGTCTTCATAAACGTCCTGTATCAGAGAAATGCTACAAGAACTTGTTCAAAGAGTTTTATCAGAGGACTTTGATCATTTTTAGAGCATTGATCGTCAAAGACATGATGAAAACACCTTTTATTCACATGTAGAAGATTCAAGTGCAGTCACTCTGACTCGACTTCTAGATCCAGTAGATGAACTGTTGGTGACTTTAAGGTGACGTCTGTGTCATCAGAGACGGGCTCAACTTCATTCCAGACGCGCCTGAAGACCAGCAGAGTGGGAGGAGTCTCCAACAATGTATGTGAGGATCTTCTGAGCTCTGCAGGTGGACCATCTGTTTGTAAACCTCATTCATGAACTCTCATCAGACAGATGTCCTGAAGTGGACATGCAGGAGTTTCAAATCCTGAAGAAGCAGCTCTTAGGATCTTCTCTCCCCTCTATGACTCAGTCGAACGCCGGCAGGCCGAAGAGCTGGGGCTCAAAGTCCTCCATGCTCCCGAGCCGCAGCGTGGCCTCCAGGGTCAGGCTGGGGTCCAGGTTTGGGTCGGGGACCATCACCACCTGCATCCCAGCAGCCAGCGCGGCCTTCACCCCGTTGGGAGCGTCCTCGAACACCAGACACTGGAGAGGAGACAGAGCACAGACAGCGTCCGTGAGGCTGGTGACGGGTTAAAGGGTACATGGGGCCACACAAGGGTCCTCATGACCCCTAACAGTTTGTTCATCCGACGTCCTGGTCACAGGTACGGGTCACAAGGGGCCACACAAGGGTCCTCATGACCCCTAACATTTTGTTCAGCAGACATCCTGGTCACAGGTACGGGTCACATGAGGCCACACAAGGGTCTTGATGACCCTTAACAGTTTGTTCAGCAGACATCCTGGTCACAGGTACGGGTCACAAGGGCCCACACATGGGTCTTCAGCAATGTTCCCTCTAATTTTTTGTGCGTCTGAGCAAACACAGAAACTCACTGAGCGCTCCTTCGACCGCAGTGAGCAACAATGAGG
>NC_050513.1:20625581-20632812 GCF_002922805.2 Oryzias melastigma
GGCACGTATGAGAAAGTCCGCGATTAATGCGTCAAAAAAATTGTCGGCGTCAAGCACATGTCAGATTAATGCGTTTTCAAATCTGACAGCCCTACTTATATGATAATATTATTTAAAGTTTAGAATAAATTTTATGTTGTGCGCAGAATAGATTTGCTGTGCGCAACTGGCGTGGGAGCAGTGCGCAATTGCGCACGTGCGCAGCTTAGAGGGAACATTGATCTTCAGGATCCTAAAAGTGGATTTATCCTACATCCTGGGTGACGGGTTTAAGGGTACGGGTCACATGAGGCCACTCAAGGGTCTTGATGACCCCTAAATTGGGGTTTAAGCTTACATTCTGGTAAAGGGTTCACACAGCTCAGGTTCAAGTTTCGGGGGTCACAGGGGTTCATACGTGGGTCCATGTGACCCCTTGAAGCATGCATCCATCCTGGTGACGGGTACGGTCACATGGGCTCACTCAAGGGTCTTCATGACCCTAACAGAATGATTAGCTTACATCCTGGTGATGGGTATGGTCACATGGGCTCACTCAAGGGTCTTCATGACCCTAACAGAATGATTAGCTTACATCCTTCATCTCTAAACTCCATTTGATTTTCTCTGTCACAGAAGTTTCTCATAAAGAAAAGCTCTACCCCAGAAAAAGACTTCAGGAAAAGTGTAGACATACTCAGTGGACACCTCACAGTCTTTCTCCCTGATTTCTTCCCTCCCTTTCAAAATAAGAGCTTTCTTGAGCGTTGCTGCTTTGGCTGGTCGGTTGCTACAGAAACTAAGCAGCACCTGAACGCAGCGTGATGGTTTAAGTGTCTTCATTTCTCAGGTTGTTCCTGAGGTCAGCACACTGAGCATGCTCAGAAAAGACTCCGCCCTCATCACAAACCAGTTTCTGCAGGTCAGAAAAACACAATCTGATCTCTTCACCGTTCTGAGAACTGTCTGAGGCGCTGATGTTCACCAGGTCAAAGGTGAATACGAAGCTAACGGGGACATCGCGACCCGTCTAATGTCTCATCAACTCTGGGTGACCTCGGTGACCTTCATACTTCAGAGACGACGTGAGAACAAATGGGCCATTTTGTGCTTCTAATAATCCAGTTTCTTTGTCCTGCTGTGGCTGATGTTCACCTGAAACCAACAGGTGTTAGCGCTGAGGAATTGGAGTTTTCTCTACTTCTTATTTGATTTTATTACGTTCACTTTTATTACAAATTCATTTGAGTCTATAGTTCTCCTCCTTCCAGGTCTTTACATCTTTGGTTGGTCGTCTTATTTTTATTTTTCTAATGCTTCCTCTAGGGGGCGCCACAGTGACTCCACCTCCATCCATCCATCTGCATCCTCCTCCCTCATGTCCTCCTTCATCCATGAACCGTCCAGCTTCCTTCACTGAATACGGAGAACCTTGAAAGGTTTGGTGGATCCTCAAACTGCTCTCAGAGGTGTGCTCGTTCGTTCTGAGACGACTTTGTTTTGACCTTTTACACCCAAATCCAGATCTTTTCTACAGTACTGATAAGAACCTGAAAACGCTCCTCACATCATGATTCTCCCTCTGCCGTGCCTGTGTTTTGCTGAAACGTTGAATCAAAGCCCCGTTTTCCTCATGGATCCGTCTGTTAAACGCGAGGTTGACGTTTGGTCACATGTCAGACGACGTTGATGTTCCATAATGAGGCGTGGGTTCAGCAGATCCCTCCATAGCCGTAAACAGAGATGCTTCTGTCAGAGCCGTGACAGGAAGTTAGACAGCAGCGGCGGTGAAGACGGCCGAGAGGCTGCCGCCGACACACTCTCATATCTATCAAACCCGCTGCGGGACGCGTGCGCTGGACGGGCGCCTGAATCAGCGACAGTGACGGATCGGCCGTCACATTGTTTAAATGATCCTGCAGCTGCAGGCGCCATGAGTCAGAAATGTGATGATGTGGAGGACGGAAATAGAGAGGCGGTGAAGGAGACTTGAACCTGAACGGAGTGACGTCCAGACTGAGGAGAACCAGAGGGAGAACCAGGAGGAGAACCAGGGGGAGAACCAGGGGGAGAACCAGGAGGAGAACCAGGGGGAGAAGGCCTGATCTCAAACCATCTGGAATCATCACCTCTACAGTCAGGTCTGAGGTTATCCTCCGAGTCATAGACTCGTTTGGAGTCCATGTTCCTCCTTCCAGTTATCACCTTGGTTCTTTCCTTAGATCATGCCGTCCTGGGATGGTTCCAGTCTCCTCCAGCTCAACAAGACTACCATGAGAGACTACAAGACTACCAGAGTGAGCTGCAAAGTAAGAATTTCATTGTACAGGGAAACCAGTTTCTTTACTGTACATATGACAATAAACCCTTTGAATCTTGAATCTTGAATCTTGAATGACTACCACTGCCACACACTATGGCACTATCTCATCACAGAGCAGTCTACTGAGAATCAGATGTGCAACCGATGGACGGTCATGACTGAGAACTGGAATCTGACCCATGAATGGGTTCTTGTCTTCCTCCTGATAGCTTAGCTAAAGACCTGGACCGATGAGGTCTTCCTTCTAGACTAAAGACCTGGACCGATGAAGTCTTCCTCCTAATAGCACGACTAAAGACCTGGACCGATGAAGTCTTCCTCCTGATAGCTTAGCTAAAGACCTGGACCGATGAAGTCTTCCTCTTGATCGCTCGACCCGCTAAAGACCCGGGTGATGAAGTCCTTCTCCTCATAGCTCGACTAAAGAACCGGATGATGAAGTCTTCCTTGTTTCCCGCACAGCTTCATCACAGCAGCTCCTCTCATGACAGTGTTAGGATTCCTCCTTCCTTTGTGCTGCTCCTTTATTACACTAACCCCCCCGCCTGGTTTCACAGGGATGAAAGCCAATGAGGGCGCAGCAGCGCTCCAGAATCCCAGTTGCTGCCTTGTTGCAGCATCATTATCTGCACATCCAAAGCTCCCACGGCCAGAAGGGAATTCTGCCTGATGTGAGAGCCTCTGCTCTAAGAATGTTATTGTGCTGCCTCTTCTTTCTCTGCTGTTCTAAAGGGTTATGACTCTCTGCAGAAAACAGGAAGAACTTGTAGTTTCTGAAGGTATAATCCCTTTATTCCACTGGATTAAGAGACGTTTTATGGCTGCATCTACGGATTAACGACTCAGAACTTCTTTTTGTAGTTTTGAAAGAGTCTGACTTTCATCTGGACTGAATCTCTGCCTCAGATGAGATCTTGTTTGTCTCCTACAGTCATTAAAGCAGACAGAACGTCATGTTACAGAGTTCTGTACATCAAAACCTCCTGATGCTGGTCTGCTCTAACTACTGCTCGGCTCCACAGCAGATCCAAGTGTAGACTAAAGCTCTGAAACAAGAGAAGGGCTGGAATGAAGTCATTATTGTTTCTAGCACAAACCTGCAGCTCAACTATGAGAAAATGTCTGGTTTGTTTAGTCTCTTAAATCCAAACATCTCTGAAAAGTCATCAGAAAGTGCTGACACGTCAAAGTTCAGGACAAACTATAAAATCTGAGAAGTAACAGCAGTGTGTTCAAACCCTGTTCAGCTGTCTGTGCGAGGGGCGGAGTCACTGGCTGCAGCGTCAGCTGATTGTTGATAGAAGAAATACGTTTATTAAAATACTTCCTGAAGAAAAGGCAGAGAAATATCAAAATTTCCACACTATAGCGTTTTGAGTAGAGCTGTCAGGCGATTAAATGTTTTAATCGCGATTAATCGCATTGTCTTGAGTTAACTCGCGATTAATCGCATATTAATATGTGGCCTTTTTTTTAGCAGTTCTACATTAATTATGAAAACAAGAATGGCAAATTTAATAGTTTTCATCAGAAATACTTTATTTTGTAACATTGTATTGAGATAAACTTTCTTAACAATAAAAGGCTGTAACATAAAATGCCTAACAAAAGCCCAAGTACAAGTGAAGGGCATTTTAAATTCAAAACTTCAATCAACGTTCAGTAAAATAAAATAAAAACATCAAAATAACATTTCCATAACACTTTCATGTTCATTTTTTGTCAGGACCAAATCTTTTCCTCCTCTGCTGAACTGCAGTAATACATGAAATAGAGATTTATCATTTCCAATGAACTTTTGTTTTTTAAAACATTAAAGACTGAGAAAAGCGGGATACTCTGTGGATAGTTTGACAGTCTGTTACTGCCGCCGCGTTCTCTGGCTGCAGCTCGATGCAGCGACGTGTCCAGTGGAGCTCACGCCATGAATATGCCGGCAGACAGACCGCTATGCTGGGGCTGGATCACGCTTAAACCTCCAGAACATTTAAAACGTCCCCCGGTGCGCTTGCTGTTCGGAACGTCGGGGGTCCGCAGCTCTCGGGACGCGGCACCGGACGCGAGCCGGTACCACCAGACGTGGTACTGGACGCGAACCGGAGCCGGGTTAGAGTGCAGGAGCTCTCCAGGTCCTAGCGCCGGCCGGTTTTAGCTCGCAGCTCGGTGTTTGGAGACCCGCCCGTGATCTAGTGAGAGCAGCCGGTGAGTTAGAGGGCGGGACGCCCGCGCGCGGTGTGGAAAGGCACGTAAGAGAAAATCCCATTGACTGTAAAAATAATGGACTTATCGAACTATGAGGTCCCCCCATTATATACAGTCTATGGAAAATCCGCGATTAATGCGTCAAAAAAATTGTCGGCGTCAAGCACGTGTCAGATTAACGCGATTTTAACGCGCTAAATCTGACAGCCCTAGTTTTGAGCTTTTGTCATATGCGCGGCAGCCGGAACTATAGGGTGAGTTAAACGGGACAATAGAGTCTGAGATACGTTCATCAGACTACACGTTAACCACGTTAGCATGTTCTCAATATCTGTAGCAACAAACCTTGTTAATGACACGTAAAATAACAGACTGCTAACGCTAAAGCAAACGCTACTTTTGCTACACTAACTCCCATCTTTTTTAATAACGCGTAAAAAACCAAACTGCTAAAGCCAAAAGCTACTTTATCTACACTACCTCACATCTCTTTTAGTAATATGTAAAAAGGAAGACAGCTAATGCTAACGCAAACGCTACTTTTGCTAAACTAACTCCCATCTTTTTTAGTAATATGTAAAAAGAAAGACAGCTAATGCTAAAGCAAACGCTACTTTTGCTATGCTAACTCCCATTTTTTTTTAGTAACACGTAAAGAGAAAGACAGCTAATGCTAGAAAAAACAAAACTTTTCCTTTGCTAACTCCCACCTTTTTCAGTAAAATGTAAGTAAACAGACCGCTAGCGCTACAACAAACGCTACTTTTACTACGCTAACTCCAAAACTTGCTAGTAACATGTAAAAAACAGCAACAACAAACACTACTTTAGCTAAGCTAACTCCCATGTTTTTTTAGAAATAGGTAAATAGAAAGTTCGCTAATGCTAAAACAAACACTACTTTAGCTAAGCTAACTCCCAAACTTACGAGTAACAAGCAAGAAACAGACGGCAACAACAATTGTTACTTTAGATTTGCTAACTCAAGCTTCGTTAGTAACACATAAAAAAACACAGTCCGACCTTGCTACACGTTAGCACATTAGCACATATACAAACAGCCAAACATGTTTGCATTTCGTAAAACAGACAAACTAGTTTTGACATTTTTAAGTATCACCAGATTGTATTTATGTACGAGGTACTTCAGATGATATTGTGTAATGTCTTTAATAAAAAGGTTAAGGCTTTTGAGTGTACTTATAGTGTGGAGAAGACAGTAACTTTGACAGACCGACGGATGGAGCACCAGGACAGTGGTTTTTGTGATGGTTTACGGACTTGTTTCACTAGAAATCAATCAAAGTCTAATTGAAATATTTTCTGGGAATCTCATGTTGTTCCCCAGCCAGGTCAAGAACCAGAAGGTTGGAAGACTGGACCCAGGACCAGAGAATAAAACTGTGACACCCTGCTACCCATCATCCTCTGAGACCTCAACTCTAAAAGTCAACACAAACCTGGAGTGGGTTAAACTGAATGTTCCAGAATAAGTCTCTCTCTCTGAAAGACTTTCAGGAGGACACATCTCATGACCAGACCAGCAGCAGACCGACTGTTTTTGGGACCCTTTCCCCATCTCGACGGCTAATAAGCCTAACACTGTGGGGATTGAGGAAGACGTAGAAAGGTGCTGAAGCACCTGGAGCTGCGACTGAACACTGATCCTCTGCACCAGCGTGGAAAAAAGCCTTTGACAGAGTCATAATGAGCTCCTTTAATGTTCAAACAGCAGCGCTCATGTCTTAGTCATGGCTGATTTGAATATCTGGATTACTGAAACTTCCCCAGGTAAGGTTTTCCTGAGAGCAGAGACAAAGAGCCGCTTCCCCCTCTCCTCTTTATCCCAGTGAACTGGTTCATTTCATGTTTCATTCATTCCTGCAGAGAGCCGCTTTGAAAAGAATCTCCTCCTTCATCAGCAGACGAGTGGTGGAGAGGAACGTCTGGCAGAGGAGAGCTCCTGAGAGGTTCTCACATTTTCATTACAGCCTCACCGTGAGGCTCACTTTGGATCAGGGTCTACATACAGGTACTGTATCCTGACACACCAACGGTTTGTGTTTTCTTCATTATCAAGTAAAAAACGTAGACACTCGTACATCGAGATACCAACGAATGAGAAGGAGATCCATCTGCGTTATGACCACAACAATGATATCCTATAATAGACTGGCATGGAGGTGGTCATAATGTGGAGGAAAAGTGGTAAATAATGGGAAAATGGGAGAAGGTGGGAGAAATGAGGAAAATGGCAAAAAGTGGAGGAAATTGGGATAGAATTGTGGAAAAATAGGAGATAATGGGGAAAATATGGCAGAAAACTAGAAAAACATGAGAGAAATTGGCAGGAAACTGGAAAAATTGGAGGAAATGGAAAAAAATGGAGGAAAGTTGGAGAAATTGAGAAAAATGTACAAAAACTAGAAGAAAATATGAAGAATTTAGGGGACAAAATGGGGAAAAAACAGGAAAAATTGGGAGAAAATTAGAAAATGGAAAAGAATTGGACAAAATGGGAAAAAGGGTGATAAATTTGAGAAAACAAAGGGAGAAATTGGAAGAAAATTGGATAAAGCGAAAGAAAATCTGCAAAACTGGAAGAAAGTTGGAGAAATGGGAAAAGTGGGAAAAAGTTGGAAAAAGTTATGGAAATTGGGATAAAATGGGGGGAAAATGACAAACTGGGACGCGGGGGGGCGGGGACTCGATTGTGGCTGTGGAGTT
>NC_050513.1:20632922-20641379 GCF_002922805.2 Oryzias melastigma
GAAAAAAGCGATATCGCAATATGAAAATTCCCACATCGCCCAGGCCTACCTGGACATAACTTGGAAAAAAATCAGATTGGGAAATACTCAAAGAAAGTGAGAAAAATTAGGAGAAAATTTGCAATAACTGGGAAAATGGGAAAAATTTTTGAAAAATTGGGTTAAAAAAAAGGGGAAACTTTGGGAGAAAATGGGAGAAAACAGGAGAGAACCAGAAAAATTAGAAGAAAGTGGGAAAATGAGGTAATATGGATAAAACATGGGGGGGGGGATCTCAAAATATAGAAAGAAAATTGATAAACAGGGACTAAATGGCAAAAAACAGGAAAAATTAGGAAATGGGAAAAACTGGGAAAAAAATGCTAAAACAGGGAGAAGATTAGGAGAAAAAAATTGGAGAAATTGGTAAATTCTGTAGAAGATAGGCTAAAACGGGAGAAAATCGGAAAAACGGGAAGAAAGTGTGAGAATGGGAAGAAATAGGGATAAAATGTGAGAAAAAAATGGAAAATTGGGAGACAATGGCAAAAATACATTTAAGAACCTGAGAAACTGATTGTTGACTATAATGTGTGGGGGAGGGGTTGACTCAGTTCATCCTGTGGTTTCACTCTCAGACACGGATAAATCCTCCTGGGAATCACGTCTAGGGAAGGCTTCAGACCTGGGGGGTCACTCTAAAAACAGTTCCACAGATCTGGCTCAGGCAGAGATGGATGTTTTCTGCACCCCCCCCCTCCCCCCGCACCTCCTCCTCATTTAATCACAGCCTGACGTGTCGTCCTTCATTATTCCGGGAGCAGTCTGCGGATTGGTCCTCCGGTTCATTCCTCATGGATGAAACGGACCGGGCCGGCTCCACGTCCCTGCAGGATCCGGCCCCTCACAGAGACCTATTAGGAGAGGAGGCTCTGGAGTGAGAGGAGGTGGCAGGAGGACATCAGTCAGCCGTTAGGCATGAACGTCTATCCGCTGCTTCATCTGGTCATTGCCGTTTCCTCCGGCGTGGTTCTGGAAGCTCACGGCTAACCTCAGACAATGTCGGTTCAAGGTCATCCCATCACTCTGTGGGGTTGGAGGCTAAAGCAGCAGCTTTCTTAGATCTGGCTGTGCTGGTTCATGGCTAACTGGGTCTGACGGCGCTGCAGGACTCGGTCGACGGCGGAGGAGTCTTCCCTCACACTGAACCGGTGACTGAAGCGGCCGACCTTCACGCTCCACGTTTGGACCGAGACGAGTCCGTCTAACTCCGGCGCCGCAGCACATTTCTCTTCCGGGCTGCCGCCTCCGGTTCTGCAGCACTTAACCAAAGTCCCAGAGCAAACGGCGGCGTGGAGCTGCGCTCAAATGAAGACGAATGTCTGCTTTCACGGCGCAGCTGTGGAGCCGTCTGATTGGTGGGGATGGAAGGATGGAGGGATGAGGTCCTCTCTGAGGGACATCAGCTGTTCCTTCTCTAAACTATTTGTTCTGATCTGGTGCTGCCGTCAGCACGGCACTCATGTTCAGTAACAATGATGGATGCAGCGCTGATCCAGGAACTACCACTCAGTCCTAGTTCACCGCAGACCATCTGTTCTGAACCGTACTGACCTGTACTGACCCATAATGAACCCTACTGACCAATACTGACCTGTACTGAACCATACTGAACCGTATTGACCCGTACTGACCAGTACTGACCCATACTGACCCATATTGACCCATACTGAACCGTACTGATCCATACTGAATCGTATTGTTCCGTGCTGAACAATAAAGATCCGTACTAAATAGTGATGAACGATATTTACTTTTTACAACCGATATCTGATATTTTCCAGCCTCTTGCAGCCGATACCGATATTGATACAGATGATCAAAAAAATGTTTTCAACTTGATAAAAGAATATCTGCAAGTACAAAGTCAGAGTGCATGGCTCTTATGTATTCCAACAAATGTGCAGAAGTTGTTTTACCTCCAAATGAATTGAACAACAGGTAGAACAAACACTATTAGCTTTTCAGTCTGCTGTCCATCTGGAAATAGAGAAAGTGCATTTCAATGGTCAGAACAAATGTTAAGACTTTAACTTAAATAGCAATGTAACAAGGACATTGTTCAATACCAATAATGTCCAATATAATAACAGAAAACTTTCTTGGCCTAAATGAAAAGAAAACTGAGGTGATTGTGTTTTCCCCTAGTGGTGGAAAGGATCATAACATCGATCTCCTCTCTCTTGCCCCGTTTGAACAGTCTGTTGTCACAAGCTTGGGTGTTAAACTTGATGCTGCTCTGAAACTTGACATCCAAATAAATGCTGTGACCAGGTCATGCTTTTTTCAGATGCGGCGACTAGCTAGGATCAAGTCTTTTATTTCTAAAAAGAACCTTGAAATTGTCACCCATGCCTTCGTGCTGTCCAGACTAAACTATTGCAGCTCTCTATATTCTGGGTTACCTAAGGCTTCAGTAGCCAGGCTGCAACTGGTCCAAAATGCAGCAGCAAGATTTATCTGTGGGGCTAAAAAGTTTGACCACATAACCCGATCTTGGCTTCTTTGAACTGGCTCCCAGTGCAATACTTGATTTTTATCAAAATTCTTGTTTTTACTTTTAAGTCACTGGCAGGGACGGCACCTCCTTACCTCTCCAGTCTGGTTTTAAAATACTCCCCCACTAAGTCCTTACGCTCCGCAGACCAGTGCATGCTACTGGTTCCAGAACCAAACCTAAGTTCAGGGGGACCGTGCTTTTTCTGTGTTGGCTCCCAAACTATGGAATCAGTTTCCACCAGCTATTAGAGAGATCACGCTTTGGAGAGTTTTAAAAAAGAATTGTTCCTCCACTACAGCCTTCTAGCATCAGCCTAGCTTTTATTCTATTTTATGGTGGTTTTATCTCTGTTTTAAAATTGTTTTATTGATTTTATCATTGTTTTTAAATTGTTTTACTTGATTTTATGTCTTTTATCCTTTTTTATGTTTTACTATTGCACAGTGCTCGGTTTTTGTTTTTCCTTGTGTACAGCACTTTGGGCCTCCTTGACTGGTGGTGGAAGGTGCTTTATAAATCAATAAATGAAATGAACATGCAAAGAAATAGTTGAATCTGAAAGTGCTAAAATGACTGCTTTGTTAGAAACTAATATGCAAAATAAATGAATAAACTTTTAGCTATTTAGCTATTGTAACTATTTATCCCGGTGTTTAGACAGGTTACTGCTGTTCCCGCCCTTTCTGTTACGTTTTTGCTACATCTGAGACAGCGCGCTGTCTGCATCTACTTTGGACCATTGACTGTAAACATAATGGACTTCTGGAGCACTGAGGTCCCCCATTGGAAATGCATTACTTCCTCTCCTCGCGAAAGTAGGCCGCCGCTTTCACCGTCAATTCCTGAAACGGATACCGCCATTTGCAACCCATCTTCAGCGATTGGTCTGAGTCATAGCTGAGTCATGAATCTACAGGAAGTACTGTCGCCAATCTGGAGTGAGTTTATTGTGAGTCTCTGCCTCTTTCCACGCCTCGACCACGAGACCGCGGGATGTAAACAGCTGCTACTTTAATAACGGAGAGAATTGTACAAGTCATTGTTGAAGCCTTTGAGGGAGAACCATTCCAACATTTGATTCTGTCAGCGGTCCTTTTGGATTTACTTACATTTATTCATTTTAGTCGAGATAAAAGGAGCATTTGGGTGACGCCGCTGCAGAACGGCACGTGCCCCTCTCGCGTCTAAAAATGTCGACAGCATGCTCCTCTTGTTGTTTCAAACTGCTGCATCGGTACATTCCATTGAGGAAAACAACAGTAGGACAATGATTGGTACATTGTTGAATTGTAAAGTAGGTGTTAAAAGGTCTTCACGGACCCATTGATGAAGTCTGCTCCCATTGGCTACCCGTCACCTGTCACTCAAACCCCCCAGACGGTCGACGTCAGACCCACAAACGCTTATTGAGCCGTCTGTTCTTATATAGAGTCAATGTTTTGGATAAATACAGCTTCAGATTTTATTTGTTAGCGCCACCTCTGCCATGTCCGTGCGTTTGCTCTATGAGTGTGTGTGTGCAGGAATGTGTTTGTACTGTGTGTGTGAGTGCGCACCGCGTCTTCATACGTCACATCAAGCAAAGTTGTGCATGCGGATCCGCGCTGTTGTTGGGCCGCTACGCTAGCACCGTTCAGCAGTACCTATGAGGCTGAAACTTTTGGGGAGCAGAGACGCTGTAACACAAGTAAATACTGAGTGGTGAGAGAGGAAGTGTCACAATTTAACCCTTTAATTATCGGACGATTTTATCTGAGAATTTTTTTATATCAGAATATCGGAGTGACGTCATAATGTCCAATATCAGCCGATATTTATCAGTAACCGATATTATCCTGTATTAGTACTAAACCATAAAAGGGCTGCCATGACTAGTCAACTAATCGATTATTAGAATAGTCGAAGAATAATTTAATAGTCAATTAAACTAAATTAGTCAAAAATGTTAGCTGGTGGCTAAAATATTAGCTAAACTCTATATCACCCAACAAAAACTCAGGAGAAGACAATTTAGCCAAAAATGTTAGCATGTTGCTAAAACAGAAGCTAAACTCTAAATTCGCCGACAAAAATCTCAGTTAATAACAATTTAGGCAAAAATGTTCAAATAAATGTTGAAATAAAAGCTAAAGATTGAATTAGCCTAAAAAATCCCAGTTGATAACAAATCATCCAAAAATGTTAGCATGCTGCTAAAATATTAGCTAAACTCTATATTAGCCTAAAAAAACCAAAGTAGATAACGATTTAGCAAGAAACGTTAGCATGTTGCTAAAACAGAAGCTAAACTCTAAATTAGCCTGAAAATTCCCGATAGATAAATAGTTAGCCCAAAACTTTAGCATGTTGCTAAAATAACAGCTAATCAGCTGAAGAGATGCGGCCCCTCCCCCGTCTGTGCTTCTTACCGTCTCCGGAGGAGCGGGGGGGTCGAACCTGCCGGCACACACCAGGAAGGAGTCGGGCTGGGGTTTCCCGCCCTTCACCTCGGGGTCGTCGCCCAGGACGACGTGGTGGAAGAGGGCGAAGAAGTCTTTGTGCCGGCTGGTCTTCAGCTCGTACGTGACCCCGGCGGAGCTGGTCGCCACGGCGATGGGCACGCCATGCTTCTTCAGGTGCCTGACCAGCCTCTCCACACCTGCCGAACAGAGCAGGCGCTTCAGATGACAGAGGAAAGGCTTTTATTTTGAAGGGCCGGGCAGTGGGGGGTGCTGATAGAAGAGGAAGTTTGAAGCAGAGATGACATCCCCTCTGCACCCTCACACCTGAAACTGAGGCGTCAGAGATGAAGCACTGGACGATCAGAGGGGGCTGTCCGTCAGCTGACAGTTATCAATAAAGTTTTGAATTCTCCGGGGGGTCTGCAGGCTGACGGCTAAAGGACGCGTCGGGATGACGGTTTCTGATGCTCCACATCAACTGAAGAGGACCAGAAGAACGGCATGTCTGACCATCCAGATGCTCCATGAACAGAAACACGTTGCTATGGTTACCCCTTTCAAAATAAGATGCCCAAACTACAGCCCTCCACCACATGACGGGAGAGGACAGAATATTTACTGGTTCAATCTTTCAATTTTTCTTTATTTTTGGACGTCTACAGCTCTTCAGCTCTCTCAGCGATTACAATATTCAGCTCTTTCATACTAGCTTTTTTGACTGTTTTGGCAGTTACTAAGGATTCACGGCTATTTTGGGGTGAAGCTAATATTTCAGCAACATGCTAGCCGTTTTGGCTAATGTAGGCCTTTTTCAGTGTTTTAGGCTATTTGAAATGTAGATAATGTTTTAGATTTATGCTAGCTGCTTTGGCTAAATTAGACATTATACCAGTTTTTAAGCTAATTTGATATTTAGCTAATACTGTAGCCACATGTTACTTATTTTGGTTTAATGAGACTTTTGTTTAGTTTTTAGGCTAATTTGGAGTATAGCTTATATTTCAGCTACATGCTAGCTGTTTTGTCTAATCTAGGTTTTTTTTCAGTTTTTTAAGGAAAAATTTGAGTTTAGTTTGTTATTTTAGATTAATGCTGGAGGTTATGGCTAAAGGAGATATTTCACTAGTTTTTAAGGCATATTAGGCAGTTAGCTAATATTTCAGACACATGCTAACTGTTTTGACTAATTTGGGTTTTTTTAGGTTAATTTTAAGTTTAGTTAATATTTTAGATTTATGCTAGCTGCTTTGGCTAAATTAGACATTATACCAGTTTTTAAAGCTAATTTGATATTTAGCTAATATTTTAGCTAATTTTTCAGCTATCATCTGCAGCATTTTTAGCTATCAATTTCAACATATTCAGCCATCATCACTAGAATCTTCAGCAGCCACATTCAGCTTTCAGCACTCAGGTAATGCTGCATATCTACTAGTTTTTAAAATGTTTTATTATTATTTTTTCTGTTAAGATTACAGAAATTAGTTATTTAAAATGTAACTACTTTCTATCAATGCATAAATGTTTAGACTGTGATTGTTTCACTTTTTCTGTTTGTCTACAAACTGACCAGATCAGAGAAGAAAACAGTGATGTGGTCCTCACAAGAAAGAGTTGGAGACCCCTGCTCCAAACCTCCGCTGTACCGAGTTGGAGACCCCTGCTCCAGACCTCAGCTGTACCGAGTCGGAGACCCCTGCTCCAAACCTCCACTGTACCGAGTCGTGAAGCTTTCGTGAGAGTCTCAGGTGCACAGAGGATCTTCGGAGGCGGGCTCACCTGGAAGGAGCTCGGCGGAGGGAAAGATCTGCTCCTGGATGCTCCTGCTCTCAGACAGGAGCTCCTCGGCGCTCATGGGGAGCTCCAGGGCGTCCCGGATGATCTGCGCGGCGTCCAGCGCCTTCTTCCCCATCACCGAGGACTTGATGGCCCACGTGTACTGCTTCCCAAAGCGCTGGCAGATCTCCTGGAAGGACTGGGTGTACAGGCGCTCCGTGTCTGAAACGGGACACAGAGTTCTGAGGGACCTCTCAGAGGAGGTTCTCTGGACTCAGATGGGCCTGAAGACATTTAGAGGCTCCAGAACCTATAACCAGGAAGAACCACGACCCGATCAGAGAACCACAGACTGAAGCATTAACTACAGCTTTGAAAACACTAAGATATTTGACATAAACTGTCCTCTCTGAGCTTTTTCTGGTCTCAGTCAGGAGCTTCGGGTCTGTGAAGAACTGGACTTGTAGGAACAGAATCTTTGGTTCCTACGGAACCAGCTGGAATGTTTAAAGTTCTCTTTATAGACGTGAAGAATAACCATAAAAATAACTCCTGTTTAACTTTAAAACATAATTTTCTCAATGATTCTGTGCGTATTAAGTTTTATTAATCGTAACTTCCAGTAATTAACATAAACCTGCAGAAATTCACTTCATATGATCAGATTAATATTCAAATGTCAGCAGAGTTCGGACACAAACTTCCACAGACGAAGTTTTGATTCGGTTTCGGTCCAGTTTCTGAAGAAACTGCGGGAAAAGGACCCAGACCGACGAAGTCCGGCGCTGAAACTCTTCCCGAATCGGAACCCTTTAATTCGTTCCGGCTCTAACCCGGACTATGTGAAACACGATGACACGGACACGTAAGCGGCGGGTTTGGGTCGGTACCGAGCAGCAGTCCGTCCATGTCGAAGATGACCCGGCTCACGCGCTGGTAGCTGCAGCTGGACGCCGACATGTTTCCTCGGTAATAACCTAAAAACCGTCCCGTTCCGGAAAGACTCGGATGGATGATGCGCATGCGCGGAAAAAGCGCGAGTGAGGGCGCAAAAAGCCACGCAGAAAGTGACCTTTGAGCGCGTGGCCGCACCTAAAACACCTGAAGGAACCGGTCCAACCCACGACAAGTCCCAGCTTTAGTTTAAAGTCCGATTTAGAGGGTGAGAGTGAATCAGACCCGCCGCAAAGAATTCTGGGAAATGTAGTTTCTGTCAGCTTTTGAGCTCTACAGCTGCTGTCCTTCACAGTTTCTAAACAACTACAAAATAAAGCAACAGTTTTGAGGAAAAACTGTAAAAGCGGAAGTTTGCGTTTATTTTTTTTCAATACAAAACTGCATAATTTATTTTTTTAAAGCAAACAATTCATTACTTTTGTTCTTGATTTGTCTTTTCAAAGTGGAAACTGCTTTACTGCCAGTAGAATCGTTGTATTTCTGACATAGAGCGGCTACAGGGGCAGGTCTTTTATATCCATACTGGAGGAAAAACTCCACTGTGGAGTTTCACTATGAACACATGTTCCAACACATTAAAAAACTTACCAAAAGAAATCCTCCTATGCATTTCAGTTGTTTTGGGGAATCCTTGAATCCTGGATGGAAATGAACGGCTGAGTTCGACCATGGTGACACAGGCACTTCCCAGGAGAACCAACCAAAGCTACGCGGTGAACCACTAACACATGCACACACCCCGAC
>NC_050513.1:20641494-20649478 GCF_002922805.2 Oryzias melastigma
ATTTCAATTGTTTTGTGGAATCCTTGAATAAACAAACCTGGACTGAGTTTGACCATGGTGACACTGGCACTTCCCAGGAGAACCAACCAAAGCTACACAGTGAACCACTAACACATGCACACACCCCGACTCCCGACTTCTGGAAACTGGACTTCAGGTCGACTCAGTTCTGTTTTATAAATCACCTGAAAGGGAAAATGATTCCTGCAGGAGACTGAGCTCTAAAGGTAACCCCTCATGTCCAAAGAACTGGACTATTCAAATGGTTTTGACTCCCAGATTGAAGACTTAAGGTAATACATTGTTTAAAACCCCAAAACTGAGGAATCTAGAGGAAAAAACCCACACAACCCAGATATTAACCATGCCTCCTCCATGTTCTGTAGCAAGGACCGGTTTCTTCTGATCATCCTGTATACTAAAGTTCCAAACTGTTCTCCGTAGTAAATGGTAAATGTGGTGTACTCATGTAGTGCTTTTCTACCTGGACCACAGGTCCCTTCACCCATAAACACATTCACAGACTGATGGTTCCGCCCTATCACAACCAGAGGCAATGTGGGGTTTGGTGTCCTGCTCAAGGGCACTTCAAAAAACCTGCAATTTCCAAAGAGAAGTCATCTTCCTTACTGCTGGACCACGGCCATTCTGCCATACGGATTGTTCCACTCCCCTTTGTGCCTTTTGGATTGTTCCGAACACCTTCTTGCCATGTGGATCATTCCAAACATCTTTGTGCCGTACGGATCGTTCCGAACAGTTCTGGACACTTTTGTGGCTTACAGATCGTTCCAACACGTCCAGATTGGTCTGTATGCCTTCAATGCTACACTAAATGTTCGAGTTCTGCTGCTCCAGTGTTTCTTTCTGTTTGTAGTTTTGTCATTAAAATAGACATAAAGTCAAACTCTGAGTTTAAATGTCAGACAAACAGAACTGATCACATCAATATTTTTGAAGTATGGACTGTTGGGAGTCTCTAAAAGTGTTTCAGCGTCACATGGAGACTCTGACTGTAATCTAACCACACCACTATTTATATCCACAGACACACTGAGTCAGGCGGTAGCTTCAGGCGAGCTCCACAGCGCTCTCTGATTGCTTCTTCCAGAATGTCATCTCTTTGATTTGTGAATCGTCATCGGACTTATCCTGTTTTCACAGCATCCAGGATAAAATAAGAGGCTGACGGTCTGAGTCCTGTCACAGCTGGCAGCGTTCTCCTCAGATCTTTTACTCCTGGATCACCGGAGCTTCCAGCTCCTTCACATCAGGAAACCTTTACAAGTCTGAACAGAAACAAAAATTCTATTCAGGTCCACCCTTGGTGGTCCGAGTCAGATCCCCCAGCTGGGACTTGAACCTGGGCCTTCTTGCGGTGAGGCAAGAGGGCTAACCACTCCACCACCGTGCTGGCCTATTATGACTGTTTATATTTTAAAATAGACCTACTAAACCGGACTGAGCAGTACCTCGTAGGGCCTCCATCGGCTCTAGGTTCATAGTGAAATGGAACGGTTGGGGCAGAGTCGCTAACGCCATCCGCAAATATAGCATTTAAGCTAGTGCTTCGTATGTTTTCTGGTTCTTGCGGTTTCCTGTGTTCTCTTTTGGTCACAAGTCTAAATTGAGAATGCCTTAAAACTATAGCAAGGCCCGGTCTGCGGTTGAAGACGTTCCTTACCATCCTTGTCGTTGCACTACAATGACACGCTAGCGGTCTACACCATGCACGTGTCGTGAAAACAAGCCGCTCAGGGGAAACCGGGCTTAAGAGGACCGTAAGTCTGTTTTACAGTTCCCTTTAGACTCGTCTGGTCACTGCAAGGAACGTCATAAAATGGAATGTAGCATTGTTGTGCGTGTGGTAGATGTATCATGAGGTATTGGTAGGGCTAATGGAAGTTACAGGTACGAGTGGTGCAGTGGTAGGATGTCCTTACACCTCACTCCAGTCGTCAGTAAGTGTGAGTTCTGGCTCCTTCTGGATTGTGCACAAATGCTGCTCGAGACATGCAACTTCCTGTCAGACACATACTTTCCCATTACTTACCCTTATGCGCTGTATGAGTGCTGCCCGCAGCATACCCATAGATAAAATATGCATGAACACTTTCTCTCTACGGGTTCACAATCTTAATTTTATGTCTGTTCCTTCGTATCCACTCATAAGGTCAGTTGTGACTAATGCTCATCAACGATAAACTTCAGCTCCATTGATCCTACGTTCCTCTAAACCGAACTGTTGAGTACATTTTTATTGGCAGTGGTGTCTGTCGGTTTATGTGGTGGTTTCACGGTGTGATAACAACATCTTTAAGTTGACGTAAAGTTATAAATACACATAATTATTTGCACTGACACAAACGGTCTCTGTTTCTATACCTGCCTGGGAGCTGAATCTGTGTGTTGGCGTTTCCACATCCACCAGATGCTGATACTCAGAGAGCGGAGGGCAGATTCCTGCAACGTTCAATTCAATCGCATTCACTTCAGTAATTTATAATTAGATTTAATGATCATCAATTACCCGCTAATAACGGAATCTGCTGTACTTGAAAGGCAGGAGCAGCGCTGAAGGAAAAGTGTGGTTCCCATGGTTACTGCGGTGAAGACACTCTTGTAAATGAGCATCACAAATGCCAGATAAGAGCACGAGATGCAGGCGGCGCCTTGCTTCCGCCGCGGCCTTTCAGTGAGAATGATGAAACCGGGAGGCTTTCTGGGCGCCGCTCGCTCTCAGAGGGAATTAAGAGAGCTTCACAGAGACGTGGAAACGCTTTGATAGAATCAAGACAACAATCACATCACCGAGAGTGGAGACAGGAACGGAGCACCTCCACAAACCAACACAGATGAAGGTTGAAGACTCCATCTGTGGACAGGAAGTCAGCTGACATCTACTTCCTGCTTCCTCAACCCGTTCTTCACTGGTGACCAGCACAGACGGACATTTGGATGGCTAGGAACAGTCTCTGGATTCCAGACACAAGCAGGTTCCTCCAAACACACAGACTGTTTGGGCTCCCTTCATTGACTGTGACTCCTCCCCCCTTGGCGTTCCAAACAGGAAGTGCCCGCTGAATCCCATAGACTTCTATAGAGCGATAACAGCTGTTCCTCAGTCATTCTATTGGTCAGAATAACGTCTTGATAATTTCATAATTTCTTTTTGTTTAGTTTAAGTTATTCAAATTATAAACAGACCAATCAGACGCCTCAATAAAAGTAGGCGGTCTTAGGTCAAATGTTTTGAATGTTTGATTGATGTTTGGTGGTGATGCTTCATCAAGCTCACTCCTGATTGGTCAGAGTGTGTACCATAGAGACGTTGACTCACGAGGACTGCTTACTGACGTGTTTTGGTGTTAAAATAGCGGCGTCCGCATTATTAAGAAATGGCGACTGAAATGACTTCAGCAGAACCTGTTCGGCCCGGATGGAGTCACATGACTCAGCACAAAAGGAAGAACCAACCAGAGGAAGCTTGTCTAGAACATGTTTAAAGGCTGTAGAACTTGAGCTTTCTGAGTGACCGTGGTCATTGGAGATGATCATGTGACCTGTGGAAGGTCGATCTGACAGAATTTAAATGACCGTTTCATACGTATGAACTACTCGAGGTATCACTTTAAATCGTAGCGTCTTTACAGTAAACAATAGCATCTTTAAAGTAACACGAAGGATCTTTACAGTGAACAGTAACTTTAGCGTAAACGTCAGTCACTGATAATCTACACGGCCACGTGATCAATAATCCTAATCCAATCTGACGAGGGTTCTGACCCTCCTAAATTATGTCCGGCAGTTGGATCATTGCTGGT
Organism: Oryzias melastigma; assembly: GCF_002922805.2. Taxonomy (NCBI): domain Eukaryota; kingdom Metazoa; phylum Chordata; class Actinopteri; order Beloniformes; family Adrianichthyidae; genus Oryzias; species Oryzias melastigma. The sequence goes on from NC_050513.1 coordinate 20,645,319, forward strand.
ATCATGTTGCCTGGTTGGATGTTTTCTTCCTTTCTTACGGATCTCCTCGACTCAGAACCAACTGGAAAGGAAGATTTTGGTCTTTCTGATGAGGTTCTGTCCAACCAAACCGGTTCTGTGCGCTCACTCAAATGTAATCTGTCAGACTGATGCTGGTCCGGTTCCGTCCGGCTGATGCTGGTCCGGTTCTGTCCGGCTGATGCTGGTCGTCAGTAACAGCTTGTTGACGTGTGTCAGTCTGTAAAAATAAACCGTCCTGCTTTTACTTTGACCTTGAGTGTAGGTGGTTTCCGTGGCAACAGGAAACAAAACGGAAGTGCTGGTTGCAGCATCGTCCATGTTTCTGCTCAGACCTGCATCTTCCACGTGCAGACCAGTGCAGCTCGTGCACGTGCCCGTTTTCATCCCAGCTGACCTCCATTGGTTCTCTGAGTGGCTATGGTCGGCCTGACTCCTCCCCTTTACCTTCCAAACTCTGGCAGCACATCTGCTGGTATAAATTCAGTCCGATTGGCCGAGGAGGAATCGATCTTCACTGTGGATAAACCCGACCCCCTTTCTCTGAGGACCGTCTGTCACGTGCACGGACAGTTGGGTCATTAGTGATTCTCCTCCGGTCTGTCCTTTGGTTGCTGACTATGACACCTGTGATGAGGGAGAGTCCAGCAGCAATCACCACGCTCACGCTGCTATTTACACTGCCATGATAAGCTCGTTAACTCCCAGTGGCTGATGGGTAACGGCCTCAGCTCAGTTCCCCAGACGACCATTCATTCGGACTGAGACATCAGCAATCACTGTAGGAAATCAGCAAAGGTGATAAGAGTCGAGAAGAAGCAGAACTTGTCCTGCTCTACACTACAACCTGTCCTCAGAGTACTGAAGTGTAACAGAACCTGTCCTCAGAGTACTAAAGTGTAACAGAACCTGTCCTCAGAGTACTGAAGTGTAACAGAACCTGTTATAGAGTACTAAAGCATAAGAGAACCTGTAATCAGAGTACGAAAGTGTAACAGAACCTGTTATAGAGTACTAAAGCATAAGAGAACCTGTCCTCAGAGTACGAAAGTGTAACAGAACCTGTCCTCAGAGTACTAAACTATTTTAGAACCTGTCCTCCGAGTACTAAAGTATAACCAAACCTGTCCTCAGAGTACTAAAGTGTAACAAAACCTGTTCTCAGAGTTCTAAAGTATAAGAGAACCTGTAATCAGAGTACTAAACTATAACAGAAGCTGTTCTCAGGGTACGAAAGTATGACAGAACCTGTCCTCAGTTTACTAAAGTATAACGGAACGTGTCCTCAGAGTTCTAAAGTATTTTAGAACCTGTTCTCAGAGTACAAAAGTATAACGGAACCTGTCCTATAGAATACTAAAGTATAACAGAATCTGCTCTTAGAGTACGAAATTATAACCGAACCTGTTCTCAGAGTACTAAAGTATAACGGAACCCATGCTCGGAGTACTAAAGTACACTAGAACCCCTCCACAGAGTCCTAAAGTACACTAGAACCCCTCCACAGAGTGCTAAAGTACACTAGAACCCCTCCACAGAGTACTAAAGTACACTAGAACCCCTCCACAGAGTACTAAAGTACACTAGAACCCCTCCACAGAGTCCTAAAGTACACCAGAACCCGTCCTCGGAGTACTAAAGTACACTAGAACCCCTCCACAGAGTCCTAAAGTACACTAGAACCCGTCCTCGGAGTACTAAAGTACACCTCCAGGCTGGACGAGTAAAGAGAAAGGGATTCTGAGTCCTGGATGAACGCAGAAAACTTCCACAGACCTGAAAACTCTGAGTCAGAGAGCTCCGCCTGTGGCTACAAACTCTGGAGACCTGAAGGAGAAGTCTTCAGAAGAGGAAGGATGAAAGGAAGAAGAGCTGCTGTAAAATAGATGAGCTGCAGCCAAACGGACCTGAAAGAGTCTTCCTCAGAAACTCGTGAACAGACGACCGAGAAGATGAAAGGAGGAATACTCCAACGTCACAGAAAGCCTTTACACAAAGACACCTCTTAACCCGGAAATATCTGGATATATAAACCCAGGCCTGGTTCTTCTGGGTCCATCAGAACATCACCTGGAAGAGGAGGGAGTATCCTGGCTGAACCCACTTCCTGAACCTCCCAAAAACCTCAGATCCTAAACGGATAAACATTTAACAGGACAATCCTCCAGTAAAAGTGACTTTCCTGAGACATCTATGCAGCGCTGAAGAGTACAAGTCCTGCTTCCGTCTCCAGAGAGATAAAAGAACCATGTTTTCATTCTCTGAAGGCGTCTTTTCCTCCACCAGAAAGCAATCTTTCACCAGCAGCTTCAATGCCGAGGCTGTGAAGGTCATCGGGTCCCAGCAGACTAAGACGTCTGAGAAGCATCTACAGACTGTAAGAACTCCTCTTTGTCTTTACACCAGCAGCCGTGACCCTCTGAGGACGCAGCGATGCATTAGGAAAGAGGAATGAAAGACGTTCTCCGTAAGAGGTTAATGGATCGTTTCCGACGGAAGAACATCCTTTGAAAGACAGCGGAACGTCATGGAGACAGCTCTGTGAGGAGACCTGGAGATGAGAGTAACCAGGAGAGTTAGTTAAGGGACAGTTTGAGAAGGTAGAGAAGTAGTTTAGGGGAAAGGTAGTCAATGCCACGGTCACCACATAATAGTGAGGGATGGGCAGAATCTCTCAGATGTCTATGTGATGTATTAGAAAATCTCTGGTGTGGTCATGAACGACACATGGAGATGTTCCTGGAGGCCACTGACCAGAGAAAATCTTGTTTTTTAACCTTCAATCCTCTCTGTCCACGACCTGTGAACATGCAACTGTCCCCTCCTGATGAGACGACCAGACGGGAGGTTGTCTAAGGTAAGGTTAAGGGAAGTCGGTTCAGGAAAAGGTTAAGGGAATGTTTGGGGGACAGATGAAGTCATGGGTAAAGTTAGTTTAGGAAGAGGTTGAGAGACGAGTGGTCGACCACGAGCACACAGACACTCTCTGCGAGGGTTCGATTCCTCATCATGAGAGGCTGAACCAGAGTGACACACCGCCCCTCTTCCCGTCTGACTCTGAGTTGCTCCAATCTCTCTGATCTTCTCCCGAAGACTAGAAACTCCCAGCATCCTCTGGGACAGCAGAGGACGGATGGGATGTCTTCTGAGGAAACTGGAAAGGCCTAAGGCTCCGCCCACAAGAGCGTCCCGCCAACAGGGCAAGGACAAGGATGCCACGCCTACACCTGTCCATCCTTCCTAATCATCCAGGTGTCTGGTCCAGATGGACCGGTCCAAACTCTTCTTAACCCCCGAGGTTCTGAGGTGAGTTGTGAGTCCGGGCTAAACGGTCGCTCGTGCCCGGTCCTGAGGACGGACCAGGACGGAGCCACCGACCCAGCAGGCCTTTTTACAATCAAGCCTCACTCCCAGAGTCCCCGTCCAATCAGGCGGCTGCAGGAGCGGCGCAGGTTTACGGCTGGACGCCTCATCGAGCTTCACGCCGACCTCTGGGGGCTTGTTACACAACGAGCCGGTCCGGCTCCACGGTGGAGATAAACACCAGGTTCTGAGCTCTGCACTCCCCTCCGTATCCATGACAACGCTGAACTGATGCTCCTGGTTCATGCTCGGCCTCACGATGATTGACACGGGGCTCCTCTGGTTCAGCTACGTCCTCTCTCCGTGTTTGCTCCGTCTTTCCCAGTGGGAACTCCGACCCCGTCGCTCTCCTCCAGAGGAAGACCTGAAACGTCTCGTTGAGATTCTGAGAGTTTAGATCTTCTCTGCATGAAAGAGTTTGGGTTGATTGAAATATAAAGCTGTAAACAGAACAGCAACACAAACAGAGCCAGGATTCAGGATTGAAAATGGATCCCAGAGAACAGGATCTGCTCTGCAGGATCTGCTCTGCAGGATCTGATCCCCAGGATCTGATCTGCAGGATCTGCTCTGCAGGATCTGATCCCCAGGATCTGCTCCCAAGGATCTGATCCCCAGGATCTGCTCTGCAGGATCTGATCCCCAGGATCTGCTCCCAAGGATCTGGTCCCCAGGATCTGCTCTGCAACAGGTGTGACGTACGGATGAGTTCATCACATCTGTTGTTGCAAATCCATCCAGCATTCACAGTGTGCTGTCAGTGCAGGCGGGGGGGGGGG